>NC_056732.1:1724496862-1724535751 GCF_019279795.1 Protopterus annectens | reverse complement strand
CCCATAGCTCCAAGCAACTATCTGTCCCTGTAGGAGTGGTCCCAGCCCAGCAACTTATAGCTCATTGGCCATTTTTGGCTAATTTCTATCCTTTTGATCTCCTTGGTATAAAAACTGCTTAGAGCGGTTTTGCGCTTGTATATAGCTCAGCAAGCTCGTCGTGGTGCCCTGCAGAGTTCTACAAGCAGCCGAGAGACAAAAGAGAGACTTTGGACTTGATTAAGTATTGTTTTTGCTTGTTGTTTCCCCTGAAACACTAATTCCACCTAAAACGTGGCTTTTCAGTGCTTCTGTGGATCCCTAGTGATATTTGCATTGCTTACTGTACTTAATTCTTTGTTGCACTGGAAAAAAAGTTACTGTTTGTCGTTTTTGCATTTAAGTTATCTGTAACACAGTTGCAGGCTACACACTCAAGTGCGCTAGCCTCCTCTGTGTATTTAAAGTAATTTAAGCTCTGCATTTCTGTTGTTTCTGGAAAAAAAACTCCATGTTTTCCTGCCTTTCTGAACTAGTCTAGTCCAGTTTTCAGGTTTGGCTGAATCCAGGACTGTGGTAAAGGTTCCTGTGTTGCCCATATCATACTTGGATAATTAGGTGGCTTCCTTGTTCACTGTGAGAGAGGGAACTCTGAGCAGCCTATCTGTCCCTGTAGGAGTGGTCCCAGCCCATCACTTATAGCTCATTGGCCATTTTGGGTTAATTTCTATCCTTTTGATCTCCCTGGTATAAAAACTGCTTAGAGCGGTTTTGCGCTTGTGTACAGCTCAGCAATCTCCTCATGGTGCCCTATAGAGTCCTACAAGTGGCCAAGAGACAAAAGAGAGACTTTGGACTTGATTAAGTGTTGTTTTTGCTTGTTGTTTCCCTGAAACGCTAATTCCACCTAAAACGCGGCTTTTCAGTGTTTCTGTGGATCCCTAGTGATATCTGCATTGCTTACTGTACTTATTTCTTTGTTGCACTTGAAAAAAAAGTTACTGTTTGTCATTTTTGCATTTAAGTTACCTGTAACACAGGCTACACACTCAAGTGCGCTAGCCTCCTCTGTGTATTTAAAGTTATTTAAGCTCTGCATTTCTGTTGTTTCTAAAAAAAAAAAAAAAAAAAAAAAAAAAAAAAAAAAAAATCTCCTTGTTTTCCTGCCTTTCTGTCTAGTCTAGTCCAGTTTTCAGGCTTTGCTGAATCCAGGACTGTGGTAAAGGTTCCTATGTTGCCCATATCATACTTGGATAATTAGGTGGCTTCCTTGTTCACTGTGAGAGAGGGAACTCTGAGCAGCCTGTCTGTCCCTGTAGGAGTGGTCCCAGCCCAGCAACTTGTAGCTCATTGGCCATTTTGGGCTAATTTATATCCTTTTGATCTCCATGGTATAAAAACCGCTTAGTGCGGTTTTGCAAGGGTTTGCGCACCACGCAGCGCTGTTTAGCTGCGGTTAAACTATTCCAGGCTCCACGAAGTCTGCACTTCAGTTTTTCCCTTGAAACTTGATACACTTCAACCCAGCACTAGAAATAAGGCAAATTAAGACAGGCACTTACTAAAACTCACTAAAACTAGCACTAGCTTACAGCTGGCACTTCAGCCCTATACTCAGGAAGTATAAGGCTCTTTACTCATCCAATCAGCAATACAGTCCCGACCATCTATTCAGGCATGCTCAAGGGACAGCTTCAGGTGTACTCTCTGGTCCGGCTGGTGAATCTGGGCATCCTGAGGCAATGTTACAATTGCCTCATGTACACAGACAGCCCCCTCCTCCTCCCAACCAACACAAACATATGTGAGAGATGCAGCTACACAGCCAAGCTGGAGGCTAAGCTCTCTCAACCCATGACTGGATCATCCAGTCACAAGGAGAAAGGCAACACTAGCGCCACATTACCAGACTCACATAGACCAGCCATAGCTGCACCAGCAAACAACTCTCAGAAACACGCAAAAACATACTCGGAGGCTCTAACTAAGAACCTGCCTAAACAACAAAGACCTCCTAAGCATACACCCAAACAACCCCCACCCCACAACAGAAACCAGGTAACACATACATCACAATGTCAGTGTGCCAAGCAAAAACAGCCCCTAAGGCTAAATAACACTCGAGGCCCTTCTCAGTATGGAGAACATCGATGTCTGTGCTGTGACAGAAACCTGGTTCAAGGCTCCTGAGAGCACCCCAGCACTATCAGGTTTTACCTCATATCATGCGTTCCGGCCACAAAACCCGGACAATACCAAGAAAGGAGGAGGGGTATCCATATTCATCAAGGACACCCACACCTCAAGATTGGTGGCATCGCACGATGCATTGGAAACCATCCAGGTGCAATTAACCATAGGCAAGACTGCTATGCAAATTGTAGCATGTTACAGGCCACCCTCGCAAACTCAGGAACCTCACATGGCCTTCCTGAAAACACTGGAGGGATAAATGTATCTCGAACACCATCATACTAGGTGACTTCAACTACCCTAATATAGACTGGGAACACTACTCAAGCCCAAACACTCTAGCCCAAAAGTTCCTGGAATTCATAAACTCAAATGCCATGGAACAACTAGTCACCATCCCCACAAGAGGAGAGAACATACTTGATCTCATCATCACGAACATGGGAGCACAATGTTCAACGCCAGAAGTATACCCCTCACTGGTGAGATCTGATCACAAACTAATCTCGCTGGAGGTCCTCATCCCGCCTCAATTCGAAATGAAAAGACCACAGTAAAGAACTTCTCGAAAGCCTACTTCACACTTCTAAAGACTAGTGTGGTCTCCTTTAAGGCCCCTGAGCCGGCGGTTAACATTACTCAAACCGCTGAATCACTTACAAATGCCTTCTACCAGCACCTGCAGGGCTGCATGGATCAGGCAATCCCAAGCAAAACAAAGACTCTTTGTACCAAAGGCAAGCGTCCAGTCTGGTGGACCCCAGCCATAAACAAACTCTACAATAAAAGGAGAAAGCTACTACAAGATAGAGCAAAATCCTTAAAAGGTAAGACACCGCTGATCACTATAAGTAAAAAGCTAAGAGCTCTCATAAAATCATCCAAAGCTAATTTTGAGAAAAAATAGCTAAGGACTCTAAAGACAACCATAAAGCATTCTTTAGCTATGTCAGAAACCTAGGAGGAAACTCCCAGATATGCTCAGAATTAGTTCAAAATGATGTGAAGATTACTGATCCTACAGACATTGCCAACATACTGGCTGACAGGTTCAGTGCAAACTTCTCCCCACCCTCCCGCCTAAAGAAGAGATATCTATACCAAATGATTGTAGCCCCCAAACATCTCCAACGCTCAGGTGAGAACTGCTCTCCAAGGCAAAGAACACAGCATCCATGGGACCTGATGGTGTCCCCGGCTGTGTGCTCCATGAACTCAACGAGGAATTAAACCCACAGTTAGGACAGCTGTTTAATCTTAGTCTCACCTCCGGATATGCATTCAGGAGTGGCGCAGCGACTGTGGTCCCACTCCACAAAGGCGGTGCCTCCACCGACCCTGGAAATTACCGTCCCATTAGCTTGACAAGCCTGATCTGCAAAGCCATGGAAAGGATCATAATGGATCTCATAAATAAAGACATAGGGAATTTGCAGACTTTGGATCCAACCCAGTTTGGCTTTGTCAAAGGCAGATCATGCCTTTTAAACTTGGTTGACTTTTGAAACAGTCACCAAGGCCATTGACGAGGAAAGGCAGTCCATACAGCCTACCTAGACCTGGCGAAGGCTTTCGATACAATACCCCACTCGGGTATCATTGAAAAACTCATCAACTTAAATGTAAACCCATACATTACAAGATGGGTTGCAAACTGGCTGAGTGACAGAACCCACAGGGTCAGAGTTGCTGGCGCCATGTCAGACTCTAAGCCTGTCACAAGTGGTGTCCCACAGGGCTCAGTCCTGGGCCCACTCTTGTTTGGCATCTACTTTTCTGAAGTACAAGCAAACACAGGAGGGTTATGGCTGACAAAGTTCGCAGATGACTGCAAACTGGGCGCCGAAGTTGAGAACACATCCGACACAGATATCCTTCAGAAGGGTCTCACAGAAACGGATAATTGGTGCCAGAGCCATGGCCTCAAGTTAAATGCCAAGAAATGCATAGTCATACCCTTCGGGAAAATAAGGTTACCCCTAGCTACCATATAGGTGGCAATCCGCTGAACACAGAAGAAGTTATTAGGGACCTGGGAACCCAGGTTGACAGTAGCCTTTCATTCGACACTCATATTGCTAAAGTAGTTAGGAAGACCTTCTACATTGCCCACCTTATCATGAAGGGATTCACATCTAGATCAAGGGAAGTCATAGTCTCCCTATACTCATCACTCATCAGACCAATGATCGAGTACAATGCCCCATTCGGAATGTATCTGACCCGACACTTGCAGCAGCTGGAGAGGCCACAAAAGTTCCTCACCAAAAGGATAAAGGGTCTCAAAAATCTGTCTTATGCTGCACGACTGAAAGAACTCCAGTTATATTCAGTTGCGTATCGCTTACTCAGAGGTGACCTATGCCTGACATACAAGGCCATGTCAAACCCAGATTTGATGAATATGCTTCATCTCAAAAAATCTAGATCCCTCAGAGCCACAAGGGCTGGTGACTTAAACCTCGACACGGTTATTAATAGGACATGCTGGAGGGATAGATTCATCACCCAAAGACTCCCTATGCTGTGGAACAAAATCCCGGTTTATGTGAGGCAGAGCACCTCGCTGGCCTTGTTCAAGAGGAATCTTGACCAATGGATGGGAGATCGCAGATACACCCCAGGGGTTACCTCAGTGTCACTGCTCGACAGAGGCACAGCTAAATAATGGGCATAGTTTCTCCAAACTAAGGGGTGGCGTAAGCCACAAAACTATGGCTAGGCTTATAAATGCCCTCGGGCAGATAGCCTAGTATGAACCTATGAACCTATAACACACCTAATACACTAGTAATCAGTGATTCTATCATCAGGCACACAGACAACCCACTCACTAGACTGAACAAGGAGAAGGTTACCGTAAGCTGCCTGTCGGGTGCCAGAATCCGCCACATAACACATGCACTCAGGTCACTCCACAACAAGTACAAATATGACTCTGTCATTGTACATGTTGGCGTAAATGACCTGAGACTTACCTCCCTGGACTACATTAAAAGAGACTTTGAGGAACTCTCTGACCATGTAGCCCAGGCTGGTATGACTCTGACTCTGAGTAGCATCCTGCCCTCACCCAAAATGATACCAGCATATGAAGAAAAAGTGATCAGTTTCAACAATTGGTTAAACTACAGGTGTCATTCAATGGGGATCCAGTACTTGTCCGCCTGGGACGACATGCTTGACAAGCCATGTTGCTTCACCAGAGATGGCTTGCACCCGTCGCCTCTGGGCTTTCGAATACTGGCCAAGACTCTTGCCGCCCCAATACTGCCTTTTTTAGGCAAGGCTCAAAAGTCAAACCAACCTCCATAAACAACAATAATAAAAACTGAGGGTAATGCTGCTCAACGCCAGAAGTCTAAACCTCAAAATGCACGCACTTGAGGCTCTCCTTAGTATGGAAGAAATCGACGTATGTGCAATGACAGAAACCTGGTTCAAGGCTCCAGAGAGCATCCCAGCACTACCAGGTTATAACTCCTACCATACCTTTAGGTCCCAAAATCAGGACCGGAACACAAAAGGAGGGGGGGGTGTCCATATTCATCAAGAACACCCACACCTCCAGGCTAGTAGCACAGCACGCGGAATCTGAGACTTTCCAAGTGCAATTGACAGCAGGTAAATTGACTGTTCAATTTATAGCTTGCTACAGATCGCCCACCTTGTCTCAGGACCCTCACGCAGCATTCCTGAGAACATTAGAAAGTATGAAGATTTTACGCAACACCGTGCTACTGGGTGACTTCAACTATCCAAACATTGACTGGGAAAACTACTCAAGCTCAAACGCCCTAGCCCATCGCTTCCTTGAGTTTATAAACTCAAATGCCCTGGAACAGCTGGTCACCACTCCCACAAGAGATGACAACATAATGGACCTGGTCATCACCAACATGGGGAACCTATGCTCCACACCTGAGGTAAACTTGTCATTGGTAAGATCAGATCACAAACTAATCACACTGGACATCCACATCCCGACCCCCCCCCCCCCCAGTCAAGGAAATCAAGGTAAAAAACTTCTCTAAAGCCAACTTCACACTCCTCAAGACCGAGGTGGGATGTTTCAAAGCTCCCAATCAAATGGAAAATGATGACCCATCAGCAGAATCCTTTACAAGCGCATTCTATGAACACCTTCAAGAATGCGTGAACCAAGCCATCCCAAATAAAACCAAGACCAGCTCCTCAAAAAAGAGGAAGCCAGTCTGGTGGACCCTGGTCATAAATAAACTTTACAACAGAAGGAGGAAACTCCTGCAAGATAGAACAAAATCCCAAAATAAAAAGGCATCTATGATTAACATCAGTAAAAAACAGCACTCCCTCATTAAATTGTCCAAGGCCAACTTCGAAAGAAAAATAGCCAATGACTCTAAGGATAACCACAAGGTCTTCTTTAACTATGTCAAGAGTCTAGGGGCAAACTCTCAGATATGCTCCAAGCTAGTGCATAATGGCCATAAATACACTGAACCAACCGACATTGCCAACATCCTGGCTGACAAGTTCAGTGCAAACTTCACCCCCCCCCTCCACCAAAGGGGCTAGCACCCATCCCAGAAGAATGTGGCGCTCCAGATATCTCAGACACACAAGTAAAGACAGCCCTTGCAAAGGCCAAAGACACAGCATCAATGGAACCAGATGGTATCCTAGGTTGTGTCTTACACGAGCTTCAAAATGAACTAACCCCCATCTCAAAACACTATTCAAACTCAGCCTCTCTATAGGCTGTGTACCCAAAGAATGGCATACAGCAACAGTCATACCACTCCACAAAGGTGGTGCCACAGCTGACCCTGGGAACTATCTCCCTATAAGCTTGACTAGCTTGGTCTACAAAGCCATGGAATGCATTATCATGGAGTTTATTAACAGGGACATTGGGAACCTCCAGACACTGGACCCCACCCAGTTCAGCTTTGTTAATGGCAGATCTTACCTCCTGAACTTGTTCGACTTCTTCGAAACAGTGACCAAGGCCATAAATAAAGGGAAGGTGGTCCACACAGCATATCTGGACCTCACTAAGGTGTTTAACACCATCCCACACTGAGGAATCATAGGCAAACTCACCAACTTAAATATCAACCCCCATGTCACGAGATGGGTTGCCAATTGGCTCTCAGACAGAACCCACACGGTAAGAGTGGCAGGCGAAAGCCATCACTCTGTGGCTAGGCTTATAAATGCCCCTGGGCAGATAGCCTAGTACTTACCTATGAACCTGTGAATCTACAAAATAATCACAGGCAATTTTATAAAACTATAGTAACAATCCAGTCTGTAAACAAATCAGATATAAAATAATCACAGGCAATTTCATAAAAATATAGTAACAATCGAGTCTGGAAACAAATCAGGTATAAAATAATCACAGACAATTTCATAAAAATATAGTAACAGTGTAGTGTAGAAACAAATCAGATATAAAATGATCACAGACATAATTTCATAAAAATATAGTAACTATGCAGCCTAGAAACAAATCAGATATAAGCTGATCACAGGCATAATTTCACAAAGTTATAGTAACAATGCAGTTTACCTAAAGATAAGGTAAAATAATGCAGACATAATTTCATAAAAAGTTTTAAATCATGGTTTGAAATTCATACCGACTGTCATGCCAAGACTACATATCATATAAAAAGATATGTTTTGCTTAGTAAGGATATTACATCTTGCAATTTTTTTTTTAGGCAAAAAGAAGGACATGTCACTGAATGTATTAGTGATACATCTCTGTTAAGTATGTTGGATGAGATGTTTTTCTGATTTGGAGTATAATGAGGATTTGAATACATAGTGTAAATTAGATACATAAAAAAAATTTATGTAAAAGCCAATTCATGCCACCATTTGTACATAAGGACATTCAGAATTTTTATTCTATGATACATTTTGCATTAGAAACTTTACATCAGGATTTTATAAAAAAAATAAAAGACAAATTAAGTATAATTTAACTAAATTAGAGCATTACAAAAGTTGAGTTATGAATAAAGAACTTGTTATTAAAGTAGTGGACAAGGGGAGCAAAGTTATTATTATTAATTTTTACACAATATGCCCGAATGTGTTGGGAACATTTAAATGATAGTACAACATACAAGAAAAGTGATATAAAAAATATAAGGAAGCTATTGTAAACTTCCAGGATTTATTAAATAAGGGATTTAGGTTAGGTTATTTTACAACAGAAGATGTTAACAACAAATTTGGAGTTGAATGATGTGAAATAGCTAAATTCTACTGTCTGCCAAAGGTTCACAGAAATATTCATAACCCCCCTGGGCAGCCAATAGTGTCAGCATGAAACTATTTTCTTAATAATATGGGCATTTTTTGTACAATTTTCTTCTACCTTTTGTTAATAAGCAAGCTTCTTTTATTAAGGATAGTTCACATTTCTTAGCGAAAGTTCTTTCTATACAATGGACAGAGGATATGTATTGGCTAACTGCCGATGTTAAAAGTTTGTATACTAGTATTTCTCACTAGTTTGGGCTTGAGGCCCTAAGAGTTACCTTGGATGGCAGTCCCCTTACATATTATATAATTGAATTGGTTGGGTTTTGCCTAAAAAAAATTTTGAGTTTGATGGCCAGTTATTTCATCAGTTGAGAGGCACGACAGCTTTTGCCCCCATGTATGCAAGTATCATGATGGGACTATTTGAAGTGGATTACCTGTACCAGAAGGACTTTTTTAAGAAGCATGTGGTTGGATACTATAGATTTATTGATGACTAATATTTATTTGTAAAGGGGGTCAGGCACAGGCCATATATTTTTTGAACAATTTGAAGAGTAATAGATTTTTGTTACAATTTGATGGTTTTCAGATTGGTGATAAAGTAACTTTTTTGGATATTTGTTTAGAAGGAGAGCACATGGGAAAATTATCAGTAAGATGCATCAAAAGTTTGAGGATAGGACCCATTTTTTGGATGCCTGTAGTTGTCATCCCCCCATCTTCTTAAATCTCTTCCTTATGGGGAGCTTCTTAGAGTGAAACGGCTATGTAATAATAGTGATGCATTGAATAACGAGCTTTATAAAACAGTAGAACTATTTATTAGAAGAGGTTATGATAAAAATCAGGTTTATGCTTCACTGGACAAAGTAAAAAAGGACAATTATAACTGGTCAATTGAAGGCAGCAACAGGAAGGTCACTGAACCTGGTACTAATTTGAGTAATAACCTCAGAAAAATATTTATGGTGATTACTTATGACCTTTTTCAGATGAGGTGAAAAAAATAATTCAATATTACTGAGGTCTCTTTGTTTAAATTTAAAGAAATTGCAGATATATTACATAAAAGTCCTATGTGTTCCTATCACAAAGGCAAAGGCAGAAGTATAAAAGATATACTACTAGTACATACTGGGTTTTCTATGCCTGATTTTAGAATAAATACTAATCCTACTTTATAAGGCACCTTCCCTTGTGGAAGGTGCATTACATGTCGATATATTTGTAGGACATTTGAGTATATTAATGGAGTGCATTTTCAGGCTAAGGCTATATTTTCTTGTTGTATTAAAGGTGTCATTTATGCACTTAAATGCCCTTGTGGCGTGTTTTATATTGGCTGAGTAAGAGGGCTTTCAAGCTATGAGTCTGGGAGCACATTAGGGACATTAGAAATTCCAAGCCTGAAAGCCCTCTTGCTATGCATTGTAAGGAATACCATAATGGAGACCCAGGAGGTCTATTAAGAACAGTTTTAGAACATTTCTACTAATGAATATAGTTCTGATATTAAGAAAAAGTGTTGTTTTATAAGGAAACAATGTTTATATTTAAATATAATACACTGACCCCCAGTGGCATTAATGCAGAATGCAATTGGCGCATTTTAATTTAATTTGATTATTTGTTATTTAATTGTTAATTATTTAATTGTTCTTATTATATAAATGGGAACATTGGGCTCTAATTTGTATTCTCCTTTGAAGGTTCTTGCCGAAACACAAGAGGTTTTAATAAACATCTGTTTAAGTGTTTGGATCCTGGTTTTGTCTTGTCATTTACACATACTTTCAAAAAAAGTATAGTAACAATGCAGTGTAGAAAAACTCAGATATAAAATAATCACAATTTCATAAAAATATAGCAACAATGTAGTGTAGAAACCAATCAGATATAAAATGATCACACATAATTTCATAAAAATATAGTAACAATGCTGTCTAGAAACAAATCAAGTATAAAACAATCACAGACATAATTTCCTAAAAGTATAGTAATAATGCAGTGTAGAAACAAATCAGATATAAAACAATGACAGACATAATTTGTTTTAAAAATATAGTAAGAATACATTCTAGAAACAAATCAGATATGCAAAATTAACACAGCCGGTGACACTTTGCAAATTCTGTAGGTAGATCCTGAAACTCTTTTCCAGCTGATATTACTTTACTTTCCTCCCTAGGTCAATTTAAAACTAGATTCAAACAACATCTGGCATTAAACTGACTAGATCATTGTATCAAGCCTGGCTAAGCTGTTCTCTAAAATGTATAAAATCTGTTAATCAGCTTACTGTGTAATTTTATCTTGACTTTCACTTCGGAATGAACTCTAACCTGTGGAATTTGTTTATCTTGTTTGCTTATGTAATGACTGTAAATATTCTATTTGTAATATGTTATGTTATGTTGTATCTGTTACCTTGGGCCTCCGCTGAAAATGGACATGCATCCAGTCAGACTATCCCAGTCAACAAATGTAAAATAAATAAATATAAACTAATCACAAGCAATTTCATAAAAATATAGTAACAATTCACTGTAGAAACAAATCAGATATAAAATGATACACATAATTTCATTAAAATATAGTAAAAATGCAGTGTAGAAACCAATCAGATATAAAACAATCACTGACAATTTCATAAAAATATAGTAACAATGTAGTGTAGAAACAAATGAGATGTAAAACAATCACAGACATAATTTCATAAAAATATATTAACAATGCAATGTAGAAACAAATCAGATATAAAACAATGACAGACATTTTTTAAAAAAAAATAGTAAGAATGCATTCTAGAAACAAATCAGATAAAAAATAATCACAAGCAATGTCATAAAAATATAGTAACAATTCACTGTAGAAACAAATCAGATATAAAATGATAGACATACCCCAGGATTCAGCAAGCTCTGCATGGCATGCAGGAATAGTGCAGGAGCTGCTGGAGGAACAAGCTCTAGGGATGTGCACAAGCGCTTCTGTACTATTCCTGCACGGACACAGCTCCTGTGTGCAAATTACCCCATTTGTAGGTGAAAACCATGCAAATGAGGTGAATTTGCGATCCAGTAAACTGGCAGGCATCCATGCAGGATTAGTGCCAGAAGCTGAATACATTTCTGCAAACCACAAAACAGAGGCATGATAGCTCGTACAGATGCATATATTAGAAGGGTTAGGCATGCCAGTGGCCAAATATATGGCCATTGGCATGGAAAAAGGTTGCAAAAATAAAAAAAATGAACTTTTTTTTTTTTGGCCGATGTTGGCTGTTTAAGTGTAGCGCACAAACGGGACCATCTCGAAAATAAAAAAAAAACTTGAAATAAGCATTCTGTCCAAAATCACAACTTTGCCATTATACTCAATGGCAGGCAGAAGACAACATGGCTAGTGAATAGTGGTTGCTAAGGAGGAAGGCTCAGTGTCAGACTTGTAACTAGGCATTAACAGGCAATCCTATGCAAATGAGGAGAATGATACTGAATCACAGATTTCTCCTCAGTGCTCACCAGCACCCAACCGTGTAGGAATAGGAAATCCATGGGGCAAGCCTAAGAATTAGGTGAGATCATAAAGGGTGTGTCAGGCATGCTGTAAGCTTATTGGGGCTCTGTGGCCTAGGTTTGCCCACAGGTTAGCAAAGCTAAGGAAGGGTGTGTGTCTGAAGCTGCTTAGCACTATGTACAATGCCTAAATGGGTGTGTGTGCCGTGCACCGGGTTTTAAACAAACAAAAAAAAAAAAAGCAAAGAAAAAGTAAATGGTCTGGGCACACTGGAACAGGCTATAAACTGTTTAATTCTTAAAGAAAAACAAAATAAAGTGCTTTCACCCTGCTATAGTGCTGGGCTTTTTCAAGTAAATAAAACCAACCATTACATCAGTATATAAACTCTTTCCTTTGAAAAAGACACAAATTTTTCTTAAAGAAATATGCCTTCTTCCTTCACACAACCTCCTTTAGTTAAAATCCATAGGTTAAAAAAGTGTGTGCAATATAATTAATAAACACATAAAATTACATATACTATCCTATTGTACATTAATAGAAGATGTAAAACCATTACTAAAATTCATTATTATTACACCAGAGGAAATATATATATTTACACATTTGAATCTTATTATTTCTATATTCTCTACACTTACACTCCTAATTTTTTTGCCTTTTTGATTAAATATGGTTTAATTGATATATGGTCATTAAGTCCCGGGGGGGTTAGTTGCATTCAGTTTAATTTGCCAATATCTTTCTCTGCAACACAACCAGAAAAACTTCCTCTGGTGTAATAATAACTAAAGGAAGTTGTGTGAAGAAAGAAGGCATATTTCTTTAAGAAAAGTTGGCGTCTTTTTCAAAGGAAAGAGTTTATATACTGATGTAATGGTTGGTTTTATTTTCTTGAAAAAGCCCAGCACTATAGCAGGGTAAAAGCACTTGTATTTTGTTTTGCTTTAAGAATTAAACAGTTTATAGCCTGTTCCAGTGTGCTCTGACCATTTACTTTATGTTCTGAGTTTCTTGGTTCTCCTTGGTCTGAGTGTTTTGATAACTTTTTTTATTACAAACAAAACAACTAGGAAATAGCAGCTCCGTTCACATCTGAGCACTGGGTTTGCGTGGTGCGCCTCAGGGCTTAAACAGGAAGGCAATAGGAAGGGAAAACGGCAGTAGGAAGGTAATCAAGGTGAATTAGCATAGCTGGCAGGTGAAATGTATCAGAACCAGACAATTACTCAGGCAGCATCCCAGCCCAGCCCAGAACACTACTATAAACTATGCAAACACCTACCCCTCTGGTTTTTCCCAGAAACTCTACACCACCGGTGTACATGAACAGTGAAATTTTACCAATTGAAAGCAAGAGAAAATGATAGGGGCTGCTTTTGCTCTGAAGGATTACTTGCATAAAATTGACCTTGTCTGTAACATCCTGCATATTCATTGCTGACCTTACAGAGTGCTGCTCAGACTATCTGGAAATATACAGAGCTAAGTATATTTTTCTGGCAATTTAGAGTTGTGTACTGTTAAGTTTTGCTTGACTAATTATTTATATAATTGCTGGTTTGTCTGACTTCAGAGTTGTATACTGTTATTTTTGCTTGACCATCTATACAGTTGCCAGCTTTTCTGATCTCTGCTGAAACTGTTTTGCCTCCCTCCTCCATGCTGTGTTATTAAGTTGCTATAACAGGTTTAACAACTTGTGTACTATCTGAAGGATTACTTGCATAAGATTGACCCTGTCTGTAACATCCTGCATATTCACTGGTGACCTTACAGAGTGCTGCTCAGACTACCTGGAAGTATACAGAGCTAAGTATATTATTCTGGCAGTTTAGAGTTGTGTACTGTTAAGTTTTCCTTGACTAATTATTTATATAATTGCTGGATGTCCTTCAAGAATGCAACGGCAGTCCTTACATATGGGTTGTCCTGCCTCAGGCAGCCCTTCGGTCGGCCGGATTCCAAAGTCTGGGTCCGGCTTCGGCTGATGTCGCCTCCTCCCCGACGTCAGAGCGGCTGGGGTATAAAAGCATCAGCCGACGCCATCTTCTTCAGTCTTTCTTGCCGCGCGGTGCCCGAAGCAGAAGCAGTTCGCAAGTGCCGGTCGGCCAGCTCCTGTGTTTTCAGTAACCGAAGTCATCAAAAAGCTAAGTACCCCGTTGGGGAACCTTTTCTTGCCTCAGCCGATGTCAGATAAAACTGCAAAAGTTAATAACTGTTTGTCTTGTGGTAAACAAATACCTCATAAGGACTTCCATTCTTACTGCCTTCCCTGCCTTGGCCCAGACCACAACGTCTCGGCCTGTGCTGCCTGTGCTTGCTTCAATAAGTGCACACTCAGGCGCCGGGCAGAATTTGCTGAAGACTTTTTTGGCGAAAAGTACTGTTATATCATGCCGTCGGAACAACCGACAACACATATTTCCAAAAAACGGAAGGACCGGGACCGACACTCTCGGCCCGCGACTTCCACCGACACCACGCCAAAACCTACCATGAGTGCATCGGTCTCTTCTGAGGCGGTAATTCCACCGCTCCAGACCAACGACACCGCTTTACCGTTCACTTCGGCCCCGGAGCCTACCCCGGTGCCGGTTGTTGATTTTCCTCCAGAAACCAAAGCCCAAGATTTGCCTGAGACCATACCGGTGGACAAAGTTACTCCAGCACATGGGGCAGCTAGGCCTCCGGTGTCTATGTCCATCAAGGCCTACACACGTGCTAAGGCTGCCAGCCAGGCTAAGTCTCACCCTCCTAAATCTTTTTCTCAGGGTCCCACTTCTGATAAACAGATCATGACTTCAGCTGCAGATCTAATTTCCTTAATCAGAGGCTCCCAGGCTCATCCTGACAGAGGTTCTCAGCCGCCTTCAGACAAAAGGCCTAGGGTTGAGCAGACAGATACCCTTTCCTCAGATGAAGCCTCTGGTGACTCAGACCATTCAGATTCCCAGGAAAAGTCTTTCCAGGCCTACGAGGATTCTGATGCTGAGGAATCTATTCCTTCTGCCTCTCCTCCTGAGGATATTTCTTTCGGGGAAATTCTCCACTCCATGAGAGAGCATTTTCAGTGGCAGGGCCAGGAATTCTCCGACTCCAGGAAACGGCTTTGTACTTTCCTTAAGCTACCCCAGCACAGGCCGCTATCCCACCAGCGTTAGATGTATTGGATGATGTGTACTCAGATTCGAGTGCTTCTCCTGATTCTCTCCCTCCTGCTCCTGTCAAGCCAGACAGATACTACAGGGTTCCTGAAACTCATAAACATCTCTTTAAGGCCCATTCTGTTGATCTAGAAACTATTTCCCAGGGGCCCAAAGGAGTGGCCACTTCCACGGCCAAAAATCCTTTGCCCGCAGACAGGGAATCTAGGTCCCTGGAGAGGTGGGGCAGAAAAGTTTATACCTCAACCACCCTTGCCATGAGGGCCCTTAATTGCTTTTTTCATGTTTCAGTATCAGGATTTCTTGATGGATGATTTGCAGAAAATGTTAGCCTCTCCTGAGCCTTTAGATAGAAAGGCCTTGCAGGATTTGGTTCATAATACACAGCAGGTTAGCAATCATTTTCTTCAGTGTGGTTATGATGCATTGGAAGCTTCATGTAGGGCAGCTATGACAGCTATGACAGGGCCGTCATACGTAGACACGCTTGGTTGAAAGAACAGGAATTGCCAGATCATGTTAAAGAAAAGCTTCTAGATGCACCTCTGGAAAAACACAAGCTATTTGGTCAGGATGTGTTGAAATCAATTGAGGAAAAGGCTAAATCAGTGCAAACAGTCAAAGATTTCCTCCAGGTTCAGCCACCAAGGTTCAGCAGGAATTGGCCTTCAAAGAATTGGTCCTTTCCAGACAATGACAAGTTCCAAAGGGGAAAAAACAGGCGTGCCCGAGGGAGAGTGCAATACCGAGGCTCCTACAGGGGACGCCAAT
Source organism: Protopterus annectens (assembly GCF_019279795.1). Taxonomy (NCBI): domain Eukaryota; kingdom Metazoa; phylum Chordata; order Ceratodontiformes; family Protopteridae; genus Protopterus; species Protopterus annectens. The sequence continues at coordinate 1,724,519,852 of NC_056732.1, read as the reverse complement.
GGCAACCGACTAATCAGAGAAGTGGCGCAGGGACTTCTACTGCTCCACAGGGGCAATCACAATGACTTGACTTTGACATCGCCAACCAAGGCTCAAAGAGAAGCACCTTTAGGTGGAAAATTATCCTTATTTTCAAAAAATTGGCACGTTTTAACAAAGGACAAATGGATTCTGGACATAGTAGACCAAGGTTACAGGTTCCACTTCCATACTTTACCAACAAGACAAGGCATGCCAAACCTGCCACAAAATCAAAGGGCAGAGGCACTCATACAAGTTTCAAAGCTGCTACAAATCAAAGCAATAGAAAAGGTTCCTCCTCAGGAACAAGGCCAGGGATTCTACTCAAGACTGTTCCTTGTTCCAAGAAAAGAAAAGCAATGGAGACCTATACTGGACTTGTCCGCTCTAAACACTTTTCTCATTGTGCCAAAATTCAAAATGCTGACGCTACAGCAACTTCTTCCCATGCTGGGCAAGGGGTCTTGGCTGGGTACTCTGGACCTCAAGGAGGCATACCTGCATGTCCCAATCAGACACAGTTGCAGAAGATACCTCGGATTTCTTGCAGGGTCAGAGCATTGTCAATTCTCAGCATTGCCTTTTGGCTTATCTACTGCGCCCAGAGTATTCGCGAAATGCCTGGCATCAGTAATTGCACACTGCAGACTCCAGGGGATACAAATATACCCTTACCTGGACGACTGCCTTATACAAGCGGACAGCAAGCAAGCCTTGACAAAAAACTTGAATTATGTCATTCACTCACTACAGGCTTTGGGATACACAGTCAACATTCAAAAATCAAGACTACTGCCATCCCAACAAATAATTTTTCTAGGAGCCAAACTGGACACAAAATCACAAATGGCTTTCCTTACAGAAGAGAAGCAAGAACAATTACCAGATTACTTCAAAAGCCTAGCAAAGCTCACCCAGATGACTGCAAGGAAAATCCTGCAGGCCCTGGGTTTCATGGCATCTTGCATTCTACTGATTCCACTGGCAAGACTACACATGAGAAAACTACAATGGTACCTAAAAAGTTTATGGTCTCAACACAGCCACAACTTAGAAGCAATTATCCCACTCATTCCATGTCTACAAAAGGAATTTTTGTGGTGGGCTCAAGCAAGCCAGTTAAACAAAGGCATGTCTTTCAACAAACCTCAAACAAGCCAAACCATTACAACAGATGCCTCAGATCATGGATGGGGGGGCGCACATGGAGGGCAGATGCATTCAAGGGCAATGGGCACCCCGGGAAGTGCATCTACACATCAATCAAAAAGAGATGTTAGCAGTAATTCATGCAATCGAGGCCTTCAGAAAATTTCTTCAGCAAGGTCATCTGCTAATAAAGACAGACAACACCACTGTTATGTGGTACATAAACAAACAGGGAGGTACTCATTCTTACCCCCTCTGCAGACTAACAATGACTCTTTGGGAAAAGTCCCTGAAACTGAACATACAGTTGCAATCCCAGTTTGTTCCAGGCAAGGACAATGTTCTGGCGGACAGTCTAAGCAGAAACATCTTGGACCCGCACGAATGGATGTTGCATCCAGACATTTTTTCACAAATAACTCATGCATGGGGGAGGCCAGACATAGATCTCTTTGCCTCACACCTCAATCATCATCTGAAGAAGTTCTGCTCGAGGACACACCATCCTCAAGCCTGGAGAATGGATGCTCTCTCCTTCAGCTGGAACTCTCTAATAATCTATGCATTCCCACCTCTACCATTAATGACCAAGGTGTTACTGAAGATCAAAGCAGAACAACCGAAAGGCATTTTGATAGCTCCAACACTGGCCAAGACAGAACTGGTATCCATTACTAAGGAGCATAACTTGCACCAAGCCGTGGCCCCTGCCTCAATGGCCTCTGCTTTTGACTCAGCACAATTACAGGACGGTTCATCCCAACCTGCAAACTCTGCAGCTGGCAGCTTGGAGGGTTCCATGACTTCTCCCCATATCTCTCTCTGCAAGGGAGTTCAACAGATCTTACTGGAAGCACGCAGACCTTCCACCAGAAAAACTTATTCAGCCAAATGGAAGAGATTCAACATCTGGAATGCCAACAAGGGTCAGGATGCATCAGTAATGAGCATCCCACAGATACTAGAATACTTGGTAGAAATGCTACATAATGGACTTTCATATTCTTCCATAAAAATACACGCTTCAGCAATTTCATCAAAATACAACAGCGATCCACCTGTGTTTTCACATCCTTTACTAAGACAGTTTCTAAGAGGGATAAAGAATATCAAACCTCCCAGAAAACCACCAGTGCCTGCATGGGACCTCAACTTCGTGTTGGAAAAATTAACTCTTCCTCCTTTTGAGCCAGCAGCATCTTCAGAATTGCAATTTCTCTCCTGGAAAACAGTTTTCCTGTTGGCAATTACCTCAGCAAGAAGAGTTTCAGAGATACAAGCCCTCATGGCAGTACCTCCATTTCTCATTTTTCATCAGGACAGAGTTTCTTTAAGAACCAATCCTTCATTCATGCCAAAAGTGATATCCAGGGTGTCTCTAAATCAAGCAATTCACCTGCCTACCTTCTTCCTCAATCCTCAAAATAAAGGAGAAAAGCTGCTGCACACTTTGGACATACACAGACAACTGTGCTACTACTTGGACAGAACAAAGGCCAACAGAAAGTCTGACCAACTATTTGTAGCTTACGCTGCTGGAGTGCAAGGAAAGGCAATTTCCAAACAAACAATTTCAAAATGGATTGGACACTGCATCAGATTCTGTTATTCTTTCCATGGAAAAGGTGTGCCAGCCAATATCAGGCCACACTCCACCAGAGCTATAGCCACCTCCACAGCCTTTCTAAGAGGGGTGGCTACAAAGGACATTCTAGAAGCTGCTACATGGAGCTTCGTGCATACATTTTCCAAGCACTACAACCTGCCTTTATATTCCAGATCTCAAGCAGGCTTTGCTTCGGCAGTCCTGCAGGGCATTTTAGCTACACCATCTTTATCTTAGAGCCTACCACCCTCAGCTTGGCTATGGTAATCAACCCATATGTAAGGACTGCAGTTGCATTCTTGAAGGACATAGTACAGTTTTGTACCTACCATAAATGTAGATGTCTGATAGATATGCAACTGCAGTCAGGTTTTCCCCTCCCTCCTACCCCTCTGTATATTCTCCTTTTGGGTCCACTTCCCCTTTTTCAACTTAGCTGGGGATATCTGTTATGGTGTATCTGTTTATTACTGTTGTGTATGTCTGGAATTTATCCAGTTTCTAAATTTAGCCTTCCTTGGAGGGCACCTGGCATCTGGGGCAAGAAACACTGAAGAAGATGGCGTCGGCTGATGCTTTTATACCCCAGCCACTCTGACGTTGGGGATGAGGCGACATCAGCCGACGCCGGACCCAGACTTTGGAATCCGGCCGACCGAAGGGCTGCCTGAGGCAGGACAACCCATATGTAAGGACTGCAGTTGCATATCTATCGGACATCTACATTTATGGTAGGTACAAAACTGTACTTTTGTCTGACTTCAGAGTTGTATATTGTTATTTTTTCTTGACTATCTATACAGTTGCTGGCTTTTCTGATCTCTGCTGAAACTGTTTTTCCCAACTCACCATCCCTGTTTTTATTGTGTTTAAGTTTGGTGGCTTCTGCAGTTGCACAACCCCACTGTAAACTTGATCTGGGACACTCCTCCCAGTCCCATCTCTTACCTCAGTCTACCTAATACAGAGATCATTTAAGAAGGCCAAACTCCTTCTGCACTTGTTTTAGTAATTTTTAATTCAATTGCATTTAGTTAAACCACGTTTGGTCTAATATTGCTACACACTTGTGTGCTAGCTTGCACTGCATTTGAATTGTTTTTACTGCTGTTTTAGCTACTTTTCTGCAAAACAAAACAAAAAAAATTGCACTTCATTCATCTGCTTTTACTGTATTTGTGATTAATCCTGCTTTGTTGCTTTATTTTTCTTTTGCCTCTTCTTAAAAGTACTCAGTTGTCTTTATTCTGCTGCATTTGTTACTGATTGGTAGTAGCCTGATTGAATTCTGACTGTTATTCTAAGCCTTCTGATTTACACACTTGGGCCTCAGAACAGTTGTTTTATATTAGGAATGTTTGTGGTCTGCACTGTTGTGGCAGGACAGTAGCTTACATCCTTCTAAGTTGGGAATTGCTGATTGAGGGCTCAGTGTCTGTTATTTTAAAAGTGGATTGGTTCTGGTTTGTGCACTTGGGCTTCAGGCCAGTTATTTTACATTAAGAAGGTTTGTGGTCTGCACTCTTGTGGGAGGACAGGCTAGATTCTACCCTTCTGAGCTGGGAATTTCTGGTTGAAAGGTTATTGTGCCTGCTTATTTGAACTGTTTCTGAAATTGATGCACCTTGTTTGCTGTAGCATAGACTGGATTCAGGCCAGCTGAATCTAGCTTTGTTTGTATAACTTGAGCACTAATCCAGGCCATCTTTTTTGGAGAAGGTTCCCCTGCACCTTAGTTGCAGGAGTGTACGGTTATAACTTCTCTGATTGAAGACTGCTAGAACAGGGCTCGGTTTTGAGCTTTTTACTGGCTAATTGGGTAATTTGTTTAAATCAGCCTGCTCATTTTCTATTGTTATATATAAAAAAATGCACTTTATTCATCCGCTTTTACTATAATTGTGTTTCTTCCTACTTTATTACCTTATTTTACTTTTGCTGCCTGTTCTTAAAAGTACTTAATTGCATTTATTCTGCAACATTTATTACTGCTTGTTAGTAGCCTGATTAAATTGTAACTGTTATTCTAAGCCTTTGGTTTAAGCAATTGGGCTTCAGACCAATTGTTTTACATTAAGAAGGTTTGTGGTCTGCACTGATGTTCATCGTGCCATACTGCTGCAGTCATTACACCTGGGTTATCCTGCCGTCAGGAGGGCCCTCGGTCAGCCGAATTCCAAAGTCTTGGTCCGGCGTTGGTTGTCGTCACTTCTTCCCTGACGTCAGAGCGGCAAGGGTATAAAAGAGGCATGACTACAGCAGTATGTGCACTCGAACATCTACATTTATGGTAGGTACAAAACTGTACTTTGTGGCAGGACCGGCAGGTGTACATCCTTCTAAGTTGGGAGCTGCTGATTGAAGGTCTAGTGCCTGTTGTTCTAAAAGTGTATTAGTTCTGGTTTAAGCACTTGGGCTTTGGGCCAGTTATTTTACATTAAGAAGGTGTGGTCTGCACTCTTGTGGGAGGAGAGGGTAGATTCTGCCCTTCTGAGCTGGGAGTTGCTGGTTAAAGGTTTATCGTGACTACTTATTTGAATTGTTTCTTTCTGAAATAGGTACGCCTTGTTTGCTTTAGCATAGACTAGATTCAGACCTGCTGAATCTAGCTTTGTTTGTATAACTTGAGCACTAATCCAAGCCATCTTTTTTGGAGAAGGTTCCCCTGCACCCTAGTGGCAGGAGTGTGCAGTTGAAACTTGTTTGATCGAAGACTGCTGGAACTGGGCTCAGTTTTTAGCTTCTATTGGTTAATTGGTTAATTTGTTAAATCGGTTTGCTCATTCGCTACTGTTATATTAAAAAAAAAAAATGAGAACTAGTCAGTTTTTTAGTTCTAGCATTCAAATCTGTTTCTTTGAGCTCAGCACTTGTTCAGAACTCGTAAGCACTAAATAAGCTACAAATTACTACAGCACTCAACTTTCCTCACTTGTCTAGAGGAAAACAGTTTTTAGTTTTTAATAAATAAGCACCTATTCAGGCATATCTAACGGTCAGCTCCCATGTGTTTTCTCCTGTCTACCTGATGAATCTGGGCATCTTGGGGCAATGCAGCAATTGCCTCATGTACACAGACAACCCTCTCCTCCTACCACCCAACACTACAACCTGTGAAAAATGCACTTATATAGCCAAACTGGAAGCAAATCTCTCTTCACCCAAGACTGGACTAGACAGTCAAGAGGAGAAGATAATCACTTGCACCACACCACACTCATCACATAGTCCCTTAAAACCTACACCACCAAAACACACACACATAGAAACACAAAACACACACCTACATTTGTGGAGGCTCTCAATAAAAATCTGCCCAAGCAACAGAGCCCTCCAAAGCAGAAACGCAAGCAGCCTCCACCCCCCCAACACAACCCAAATGACACATAGCCCACAAACTCAGTGTGCCACTCAACCACAGCCCATAAGGCATAACAACGTACCCAACACTCTAGTCATAGGTGACTCTATAGTCAGCCACACTGATGTTCCACTCACCAGGCTAAACAAGGAGAAAGTTACTGTCAGCTGCCTGCCGGGTTCCAGGATCCACCACATAATGCACACACTCTGGTCACTCCACAGCAAGTACAAATATGACTCTGTCATTATCCATGTTGGTGTGAATGATCTGAGGCGTACCTCCCTGAACTACATGAAAAGAGACATGGAGAAGCTCTCCAATCTTGTAGCCCAGGCAGGTATGACCCTAGCCCTGAGTAGCATCCTGCCATCACCCAGAATGGTACTACAGTACAAGGACAAAATGATTGACTTCAACAATTGGCTAAGCTTCTGGTGTCATTCTAAGGGGATCCAGTATCTGTCTGCCTGGGATGACATGATTGACAGACCATGATGCTTTGCCAGAGATGTCCTGCACCTGTCACCCTTGGGATTCCGGATACCGGCTAAGGCTCTTGCCACCCCTATAGTGCCTTTTGTAGGCAAGGTTCAAATGATAAATTCACTACCGTAACAGGTATAAGCAAGCAAAATCTGAGGTTAATGCTGCTCAATGCTAGAAGTCTAAACCTCAAAATGCACTCAGTTGAGGCACTCCCTAAGATGGAGAACATCAACATCTCTGCAGTGACAGAAACCTGATTCAAGGTTCCAGAGAGCACCCCTGCATTACCAGGCTATAATTCATGCCACACCTTTCGGCAACCTAACCTGGACTGAAACACTAAAGGTGGAGGTGTGTCCATATTCATTAAGGACATCCACACCTCCAGCCTAGTTGCTCAGCATAATGCATCTGAGATTATCCAAGTGCAACTAACTCTGGGCAAGACCGCAATCCAAATTGTAGCCTGCTACAGATTCCCCACTATGCCCCAGGATTCCCACTTTTCATTTCTTGATACACTGGAAAATATTAGGGTACAACCCAACACCCTAATAATGGGCAATTTCAGCTACCCCAACATTAACTGGGAAAACTACTCATGTACCAACTCTTCTGCTCAATGTTTTCTGGAATTCATAAATTCCAACGCCTTGGATCAACTTATCCATACCTCCACCAGGGGCAGCAATATCCTAGACCTGGTCATTACCAACATGGGTGACCAGTGTTCCATACCAGAGGTCAATTCCTCATTGGTCAGATCCGACCACAAGCTAATCCCCCTAGACATCCACATCCCAGCCCCACCCCCAATTAAGGAAACCACTGTAAAAAATATCTCCAAAGCCAACTTCATGCTTCTTAAGACAGAAGTGTCAAACTTCACGACACTCATGCAGATGGACAATGGAGGTACGACTGCAGAATCCTACACAAATGCACTTTATAAGCACTTACACGAGTGCATGGATCGTGCTATCCCTAACAGAACCAAGATCCTATCCTCCAAAAAAATAAAGCTAATCTGGTGGTCCCCTGCCATAAATAAACTCTACAACAGAAGAAAGAAACTGTTGCAAAAAAGAGTAAAATCCCATGATTGGAACAACTCCCTGGTCAGCCTCAGTAAGAAGCTGAGATCCCTCATAAAATCCTCCAAAGCTAGTTACAAAAACAAAATCGCCACTGATTCTAAAGACAACCACAACGCATTCTATAGCTATGTCAACAATCTCAAAGGCAACACTCAGATCTACTCTGAGTTACAGCACAATGACACTAAATATACAGAACCAACTGATATTGCCAACATCCTGGCAGATAGGTTCAGTGCTAACTTTACCCCCCCCCCCAAAGGGAAGATCTCTATACCGGAAGAATGCAAAGTTCCTGTAATCACGGCTGCACAGGAAAAAAACACACTCTCCAAAGCCAAGAACACAGCATCCATGGTACCTGACAACATCCCAGGCTACATTCTACATGAACTACAGAACGAACTGGCACTCCACCAAAGTACCATGTTCAATCATAGCCTCACCTCAGACTTTGTGCCCACTGAATGGTGTACAGCGACGGTTATCCCACTCCACAAAGGGGGAGCCACTATGGACCCTGGGAACTACTGCCCCATTAGCCTGACAAGCCCATCATGGAACGTATAAACAAAGACATTAGTAATCTCCAAACTCTGGACCCCACCCAGTTCAAGTTTGTAAAAGGCAGATCATGTCTCCTAAACCTGATAGTCTTCTTTGAAGCACTCACCAAAGCCATAGACAAGGGTAAGGTGGTTCACACAGCCTACCTAGATCTCGCCAATGCTTTTGACACCATCCCCCACTCTGGAATTATAGATAAACTCACTATTATAGAGTACAATGCCCCTTTTGGTATGTACCTCATGAGACATCTACAATAACTGGAAAGGCTACAGAAATGCCTCACAAAGAGTATTACCAGCCTCAAACAGATTCCCTATGCAGACCGTCTCAAAAAATTCCAGCTTTACTCCGTCACATATCGCCTACTCAGAGGCGACCTCTGCCTAACATACAAAGCTATGTCAAACCCAGAGCTGATGGACATGCTCCACTTAAAGAAATCCCAATCCCTCTGAGCTACACGCTCTAGGGACCTAAACCTTGTCACCACAATAAACAGAACATGCTGGAGTGATAGATTCCTGTCCCAGAGACGTCCCATACTCTGGAACAAACTATCTATCTATATCAAACAAAGCTCCTCATTAGCACTCTTCAAGAAAAATCTTGATGATTGGATGGAAAATAGGAAATTCACCCTGGGGATCCCTTCTGGGGCTCTGCTCGACAGTGGCACAGGAAAATAATTTTCTTGGGTTGCGAAAACCAGGGTACCTTTTTGGCTAGGCTTATATAGGCCCTAGAGCCAATAGCCTAGTACCTACCCATGAACCTATAAATCAACATGCGGAAGAGGCTGATGGTGATGGGAATGCGAATGCTGATGACCAACCCACAATGAGGAGAAGAAGAAGAGTGTACAGACCCAGGGCAACCTACCAGGGGCTACATGAGCTGGTGATAGTGGAGTGCTGTAGGGTGGACAGGGACCTCCTACAGCAAATTGTTGAGCTATGCCGGCCACACCTCACACACAGAACCAACAAAGGGGAACCCATTCCAGTGGATACCAAGGTATGTGTAGGCTTAAGAATACTAGCCACAGGTACCTTCCAAAAGCAAATTGGAGATATCATGGGGATCTCACAGGCATCAGCATCCAGGGTACTCCACCAGTTCCTGGATGCCATGTCAGCACATGCCAGTGAACACATATATTTCCTCAACACCCGTGAGGTGTTGACCAGCAATATGCATCTCTTCCACCAAGTAGCAGAATATCCTGAGGTAGTGGGTGCTATACACTGCACACACATACACATCAAAGCACCACCTGGTGAGTAGGGCAGGGTATACATAAACCGCAACGGCTTCCCCTCCATCGACTGCCAGGTCATGTGCAATTCCCAGGACATTATAATGAATGTGTGTGATTGCAGCCCTGGGAGCTCTCACAACTCCCACATCTGGCATCTGACGCAGCTGTACCAGAGCTTTGCCAGTGGGGATATCCCATATGGCCACCTAGTGGGAGATGCTGGTTACGTACTGGAGCCATGGCTGATGACACCCATCAGAAATGCACACACACCCAAACAAGAACTCCATAATGAGGCACACGCACAAACCAGAATCATAATAGAATGTTTATTTGGGATGCTCAAGTCATGGTTCCGATGCTTGGACGTATCCGGTGAAGCCTTGTAGTACTCTCCAGCTACATGTACCCAAATTGTCATTGTATGTGCTATGCTACACAATATGATCCTGCAGAAACAGCTGCAGCAGGAACAGCATGAGGCAGGGCCACACAGCCCCCCACCATTGCCAAGGTCAGCACAGGCACAGAGTGACTCGGAGGAGGAACAACCTGAGCCTGCCCCTGTAGGCAGAAGGAGACATGCACAGTATGCCCAGGCTTTGGCAAAGAGGCAATGCACATACACTGATACAGTAGGAACCCAGGGAATGGAAACTGTCTCTGACTCACACATACAGTAAAAGGGATGCCAAACATGACACTACCTGTGCTTTACCATATATAGGGAGTGTACTATGTGCATCCAACATAGTCAGCCCTCCAGCACCATCCTCAATACTGGCACAGCCACAAGGTAAGTCACCCATCCTATCAATCACTGAATGCAGTAGTATGGTCTGCTAGTTGTATCTATGGTATGGATGTGAACATGCAAAGGAATTGGGTAGCTGAATGAGATGGCAGCAGATAGGGGACACCTATATGGGTAGCATGAAACCATAACAAATATTGGTGTCAACAAAGTAGGCAGTAACAGACAAGGTGACAAAACCCACTGTAGGACTTGTGGTGGCCCAAATGTGTGTCCATAGGGCACACACATGCATGTCAGGGAGGCTCACATACCCAACAACAGTTTCACTCAGCCAGCAGGACAGGTGTAGATGAACACAAAGAAAGGCTGTGCTAAGGCCCCTGATTGATGGCAATGAAGAACAGCCCCCCTCCAGACCTACGCAGACAGACTACAACAGGTCAGGAAGTGGGATGTCAGTCCTGAAGGGTAAGAAGTCTGAAATGGAAATGTAGGTCAATAAAACCTAAGAACTGTACTACACTGATAAGCCTGTAGTCAGCAGGATAGGTCAGAATACAGAATGAAATGGAAGCCAGCAGAGTACCTGAAATACCAATGTGGTTATAGCAAATGTCTACAGTTGTCAGTTGTGCCCCCCCACAACTCTATGTAGAAAAGTAGTAGCATCTATGTGTAGGTGTAATAACAGTGGAGCACAGATTACCTGAACTGGCCAAATTAGCAGGATGGATTGTTGCATGTGTACAATATGCAGAGCTCTGATTGTTAGGTTGTTGTGTGGAAGCCAACAGAGTACCTGAAATACCAGTGCGGTCATAGCAAATGTTTACAGTTGTCAGGTGTGCCCCCCCCCCCCCCCACAATCCTATGTAGAAATGTAGTAGCATCTATGTGTGGGTGTAATAACAGTAGAGCAAAGATTACTTGAGCTGCCCAAATTAGCAAGATGGATTGTTGCATGTGTACAATATGCAGAGCTCTGTGTGTTAGGTAGTTGTGAGTGGTATACTGTGTGAAAGTGGTCAGCATATAGACATGGAGGGTTGTGTCCTGATAGCCAATGGCCAGTACTGTTGATGACAGAGCCAAGTACACACAGCTGCAGTGCCAAACACAATGGCATCCCAGCAAGACATGATCCAGCAGTAATCCATACGAATTGTGTGGATGTCATATATGTCACCATCTGAAAGATGGACATGGCATGAATGTGGGCCCAGACATGCAAACAGTACACAGGTTGAAGTACCTTAGACAGAGAGTGTATAAAAATGTTACTGTCAAATGGACACACCTTTGGATTTGTACATACAGGTTAGCAGCACGTTAGTTGGTTGTGTAGTATGGGAAACTGATATGTAGTGTGGCCAAACACTGGCAGACCACAAAAGGCAGAGGTATGATGTACTGAGAAACTGCTGGTGTCCCCGCACAAGCCAGCAGCAGGGGAAAGCCCCACGTGTATCTGTGAGTCAGCTGCAAGTAGCTTCCCTAGCACACATGCACTCAGCTGACCCCGCCATCAGCCACAGGTATCACACAGGTCATATCCCTGCTACTGGGAATGAGTGCAATATGACCCCTACATTTGTATGGAAATACCCACAGAATGCACCATGGTGAAGAGGTGTCCCATGCAGGTGTGTCCCTAGCTGTAAGCTGCACCCTGCCAGCATCCACACCAATGGATTAATAAGGACAGAAACAATTGTCATCAACACCTTGCACGTCTACCCTGTCACCCTAGGGGAATACATTGGTTTGCAGCCTGGGGCTGTAGCAGTGACAGAATGCAGTGGCTTGCTACAGATAGCCTGCTTCAGTACCCAATGCCCCACAGTCCTCTGTCAAAGGCCTGTGTCAAACCCATAATGCCATTGTATGTTATCCCATGGACTGCCACATAACAACACAATGCAGTCCATAGAACACAAATGCAAGCCATGTTGACAAATCCCAGTAGCATGTCCACCATGTCCTAATGCATGAACTGTGGACCAACCCCTACATGCTGCTGGGATGAAGTGCTAACTATAGACATACTTATCAGATATTGTTTGCATAATGTTAGGAAGAGGACAAAATAACAGGGGGGTGCATGGACACCATGGAGTGTGTGAAGCCTGAAACTCTGATTTGTGCACATACTATCCATGCCTGCAAACACAGGAATGGGTGGCTACAAACCTGCTCGTAAACCAGAATGTGAAGGGGTAATGACCAGAAGTCAAAAAGGAATCTTTGAGTGACTGCTTACCAATGCTTCTCAACAAACTGGATATGATTTTTAAACGGTTGGATTACTTGGACAAATTCAAACAACTTTAGCCAACCGTTTGGATTCTAATACAAATACTACGACAGCTGCAGTTACACAGAATCGTCCAACCACACTTCTTAACCAGGAAGAAATCAACCCAACAAGTTTGGGTTCTGTTATACAAACTATTCCTTCTCCGTTCCAGCAAGGAAGTCCTGGTTCTGGACAATTGCCCGATGAGAGCACACCACCTCTTGCACAGAGACCAGCTTTGAGCCCTGTCATTTTGGGCTCAACATCGAACGTGGACGACCAGATGGGTTTATTGTCTCGTTCCCAGTCTCTTACACAGTCGCAAATGGAGAAAACCAGCATTGTTGAACGCGGAGATTTTTCAACGCAGAATATCTCCGGTAATCATAGACTTTGCCAGGACTCAGATGGGAAATCATGTACGTTGTCAAGCTGGATGGAGTATAAGTTTAATTTAGGGTCCGAACAGGCAACACGTACATCATCACCAGATGCAATGGAAGGTAACAACGATTCTCATAGTGACATAGTATCAAACCTTAAATTGCTTGACAACTTGTTATTAAAATATAAGAAAACACAGCTTGAAATTGAGTACTTCAAGGAGTGTATAAGACATAAAGTTATTCCTAAAGGTTTACGTAGGGTCCAGTACCCAACCAGCCTCATTAGAAATTCGCCATTTCATTTGGAACTGATTCAATTATTTGATAGACAAGGCTTTGAACTGCTTGAGTTAATGCTTAAGCATTATTCATTAATGGCCGAGAATGTGTCTAACTTTATTAAAGAGGTGGATGCTAAGGTCCTTCGGGACAATCAATTTGACCGTTATAAGTACGAATATAGTAGGACTTTTACCAGCATTAATCAACATTTGGCTAAACTGAGTGCAAATAAGACTAAGAAATTGCAACGTGATTGCAGTTCATATAAACAAGGTGCTGCTTATCCACCTCCACCAGCAGCTCAGATGTGGCAACTAGGTTTTTCCTTCATTGACTTAACAACTAATGAGTTACAATGTACCATTGATCATGATGTATCTAATTTATCAAACCCTGTAAACAAGCAGGTTGAGCAGTCGGGACAGGTATTAGATACACATGATGATCACCTCCTTGTCAGTTCTTTTTCAACTTCATCTAACACAGAAGGAGTGCGTAGAAGTGAAAGACTTAAGAATGCCACACATGTAAACTACAATTATAACAACAGGCCACACTATCAAGACCAACAGTACCATGGTTTTAATAACAACCACAATAATTATCAGCAGGATTTTCACAGGTTCAATACCCTAGGAGCCAGACCGAAGCAACAACAAAAGGGATCGAGACCACCAAGGTGAATGGCGTTCAAGATATGAATGATACGTCAGGGTCCATTGAAGGTGACATTTTATCATCCTCATTTCAACACCAAGAGCCAGTCTTAGAGCTGGATTTGGATTTAACTTTCCCAGATGACGTATGTCCTTTTAGTGCATCCATCATGGAACCTATGAACGTTTCTCTGCCCTCAGGTCCTTCTATCATTTTTAACAAAGAAAAAGACTTTAGAGTGTATAATTTCTCTGATAGTTTCATTTCTTCTGATATAGCTGATTTTTTAGCAAAAGGGCAGACATATGTTCCTTGGCATAACATGGACATTGCTAAAACCATCATAGAGTTGAAGTTATTCACTAGGAAATTGAATCTGGGGTTGTTCTTTATGAACGCCCCCAATACTAATGTCAACAGTGTTTTTCAGGTCTCTAGTACTTTTAATCCCCCACTCCATCCTTTGGTGAAAGTGTTTGAACAGGCTAATGAGCTAGATTTTTGGAACCTTTTTAAAAACAAAAAATCTATTAGGAACCAAGAACATGTACTTGAGGATGATTTCCTTAAATACATTCAATCACAGAACATAAGGGTTTGCAAACCCGACAAAGGTGGGGGTTTGGTGATCTTTGACAATGCTGATTACATATCACGTATGTCATTTCTCTTGGACTCTGATACCTATTCAGTTAGTTCGAGAACAGAAGTAAATAAAGCATACAGTCTGATTAAATCTTGCCTGTATGAATTATTTATTGAAGGATGGGTTGACCAAGTAGATGTCCTTCAAGGATGCATCTGCAGTCATAACATATGGGTTGTCCTGCCTCAGGCAGCCCTTCGGTCGGCCGGATTCCAAAGTCTGGGTCTGGCCTCGGCTGATGTCGCACTTTCCCCGACGCCAGAGCGTCTGGGGTATAAAAGCATCAGCCGACGCCATTTTCCTCAGTCTTTCTTGCCGCGTGGTGCCCGAAGCAGAAGCTGTTCGCAAGTGCCGGTCGGTCAGATCCTGTGATTTCAGCTACCGAAGACTTCGAAAAAGCTAAGTACCCCGTTGGGGACTCTTTCTTGCCTCAGCCAATGTCAGATAAAGTAAATAATTGTTTAACTTGTGGGAAACAAATACCTCATAAGGATTTCCATTCCTACTGCCTTCCTTGCTTAGGCCCAGACCACGACGTATCGTCCTGTTCAGCCTGTGCTTCCTTCAACCGACGAACTCTTAGACGTCGGTCTGAGTTTGCAGAGGAATTTTTTGGGGCTAGTTTTGCATATAAAATGCCGTCGGAGACTCCGACATCACATTTAGTGAAAAAACGGAAGGACAAGGACTGACACTCGCGGGCCGCGGTTTCAGCTGAAACCACGGTAAAGCCTACCGCGAGTGTCTCGGTTTCGGCCGAAACCGAGTCCTCGGAGATTCCTTAATCTGAATCCACTCAACCGACCACCGGCCGGAGGCCCGGCTGAGTCGGCTACTGAGCTACCTACCGAAACCAGTGTCCAGGATATGTCCGACACCATTCCTTTGGACATATCTACTCCTGCACATGGGGCAGCTAGGCCCCCTGCTTCCATGTCCATTAAGGCCTTCTCCAGGGCTAAAGCTGCTAAACTTTCTAAGGCTTTGCCTCCCAAGCCTACCTCCCAGAGGCCTTCCTCTAGTACTCAGATCCTCAGCCTTGCAGAGGACCTTATTTCTGTAATTAGAGGTTCACAACCTCACCCGGACAGGGCCTCTCACCCTCCACCAGACAAAAGGCCCAGGACTGAGCCATCTGACCCACACTCTTCAGATGAGTCCACGGATGGTTCTGAGTTGTCAGACCACCAGGAGGAGGCTTATTCGCCCTATGAGGATTCTGATGCTGAAGAATCTATCCCTTTGGCCTCCCCTCCTGAAGAGTTTTCCTTTGGTGAGACTCTACACTCCATGAGAGAGCATTTTCAATGGCAAGGTCAGGAATTCTCTGATTCTATAAAAAGATTAAGGACCTTTTTGCATTTGCCTCAGCATAGGCCCTTAGCTATACCTCCTGTTTTGAATGTAATTGATGATGTGTACAATGATGTCAGTACAGCCCCTGATACTCTCCCCCCGGCCCCTGCCAAACCTGATAGATACTACAGGGTCCCGGATTCTCATTTCCATCTGTATAAAGCCCATTCTGACGACCCAGAAACTATTACTCTGGGCCCTAAAGGGGTTGCGGCTGCCACTGCCAAAAATCCTCTACCTTCTGAAAGAGAGTCTAGAGCTTTAGAGAGATGGGGAAAGAAGGTATATACCTCTGCAACTCTTTCCGTCAGGGCTCTAAATTGTCAATTTCATATGATACAGTACCAAGAGTATTTGTTAGATGAACTGAACAAAAAGCTTTCTTCTCCTGAGCCCCTTGACCGTAAATCCCTTCAGGATTTGGTACACAACTCACAGCAGGTTAGTAATCATTTCTTAAAGTGTGGTTATGATGCATTGGAGGCTTCATTTAGGTCAGCTATGACTGGGGCAGTTATTCATAGGCATGCCTGGCTGAAGGAAAAATCTTTGCCAGACCATGTTAAAGCTAAACTCCTGGATGCTCCAATGGAGAAACAAAATTTATTTGGCTCCTCTGCTCAGGAGGTTTTAAAAAAGTATGAAGAAAAGGCAAAATCTGTGCAAACAGTTAAGGATTTCCTACAAGTACAACCACCGAGATTTAGCAGAAACTGGCCTACTAAGAATTGGTCCTTTCCAGACTCGGACAGAGCCCAGAGAGGCAGGAACAGATGCCCCAGAGGCAGAGGCCAACCTAGGGGCTCTTACAGAGGCCGTCAGTGGCAGCCTGCCAACCAGAGAGGTAGTGCAACAGCAGCAACAACAACAACTACTACACCAGGACAGGCTCAATGACTTTACTCTGATTCCGCCCACCAGGGCTCAACTGGAAGCACCCTTGGGCGGAAAGCTTGCTTTATTCTCAAAAAATTGGCATTATATTACAAGGGACATATGGACACTGCAAATAATAGACAAAGGATACAGGTTCCACTTCCACACTTTGCCAAAAAGAAACGGAATGCCAAACCTACCACCAAATCAGAGGGTAGAGGCTTTAAAGCAGATCAACAACTTGCTTCAAATGAAAGCCATAGAAAAAGTACCACTTTCAGAACAAGGCCAAGGATTTTACTCCAGACTATTCCTTGTACCAAGAAAAGAAAATCAATGGAGGCCTATTCTCGACCTGTCTGCAGTGAATACTTTCCTCATTGTGCCAAAATTCAAGATGCTGACCCTACAGCAACTTCTTCCCATGTTGGGCAAGGTGTCTTGGCTGGTGACTCTAGATCTCAAGGAGGCATACCTGCACGTCCCTATTCGACCAAACTGCAGAAGACACCTCAGATTTCTTGCAGGATCAGAGCATTATCAATTCTCAGCATTGCCCTTTGGCTTATCTACTGCACCCAGAGTATTCACGAAATGCCTGGCATCAGTAATTGCACACTGCAGACTTCAGGGGATTCAAATCTACCCTTATCTGGACAACTGCCTTATACAAGCGGACAACAAGGTAAATTTGATAAAAGACTTGGCCTATGCCATCCGCCTACTACAGGCATTGGGATACACAGTCAACATCCAAAAGTCAAGACTGGTTCCATCCCAAAGGATAACCTTTCTGGGTGCGGATCTAGACACAACGACCCAAATGGCCTTTCTCACAGAAGAAAAACAAAAACAACTTCCAGATTACTTCATGAATCTGACAAGACAAGCACAGCTTACTGCAAGGAAAATCCTGCAGGCCCTGGGTTTCATGGCATCCTGCATAATTCTGATACCACAGGCAGGCTGCATATGAGAAAATTACAATGGTATCTAAGGAGTGTATGGTCTCAACACAGTCACAGTTTGGAAACTTTGATACCAATCATTTCTTGCCTTCAAAAGGAATTCCTGTGGTGGGCTCAGGCCTGCCAGTCCAACAGAGGGTTACCTTTCAACAAACCGAAAACAAAACAAACCATCACCACGGACGCTTCAGACCGAGGATGGGTAGCACACATGGAGGACAAATGTATCCAAGGCCTATGGTCTCAAAGACAGCTACACATGCACATAAACCAAAAGGAAATGCTGGCAGTGATGCATGCAATCGAGGCTTTCAAACCCTTCCTCCAGCTAGGCCACCTGTTAATAAGGACAGACAACACCACGGTCATGTGGTACATAAACAAGCAGGGAGGCACACACTCCTACGCTCTATGCCGGCTGGCTATGAATCTATGGGAGTTATGCCTGAAACTCAATATCCAACTGCAGTCCCAGTTCGTGCCAGGAAAGGAAAATACACTGGCAGACAGCTTAAGCAGAACTACCATGGAGGCACACGAATGGATGCTGCACCCAGACATCTTCCAACTCATAACAAAGGCATGGGGAATGCCGGAGATAGATCTATTCGCATCCCCCCTCAACCATCAACTGAAGACATTCTGCTCAAGGACATACCACCCACAATCATGGAGGGTGGACTCTCTCTCTTTCAGCTGGAAAGCTCTAAAAGTATATGCCTTCCCATCTCTCCCTTTAATGTACAAGGTTCTACTGAAGATCAGGGAGGAACAGCCAAGAGTGATTCTGATAGCTCCAGACTGGCCAAGGCAACACTGGTATCCACTATTGAGGAGCATGTCACAGGCAAAACCATGGCCTCTCCCCCATGGCCTCTTCTTCTGACGCAGAACAATTTCAAGATCATGCATCCCAACTTAAAAACATTGCAGCTAACTGCCTGGAAAATCCCTTAAAACCAAAACAAAATGTTTTATCACAGACAGTGAAGGACATTATCATGGAAGCTCGCCGGCCTTCCACAAGGAAGACATACTCAGCTAAATGGAAAAGATTTTTCATCTGGAACACATCAAAAGGCTTAGATGTGACAGTGGCAAACATGACACATATTCTGGAATACTTAGCAGAACTGTTCCACAATGGCCTTTCCTATTCTTCCATTAAGATTCATGCCTCAGCAATTTCAGCAGAATACAATTTGGATCCACCTATCTTCTCACACCCTCTACTCAAGCAATTTCTGAGAGGGATCAAAAATATCAAACCTCCAAGAAAAACCCCTTTACCTGCTTGGGATCTCAACTTTGTCTTGGAGAAACTAACACATCCTCCCTTTGAACCAGCAGCATCAGCGAATCTCCAGTTTCTGTCTTGGAAAACTGCATTCCTTCTGGCAATAACTTCAGCAAGAAGAGTATCTG
Organism: Protopterus annectens; assembly: GCF_019279795.1. Classification (NCBI taxonomy): domain Eukaryota; kingdom Metazoa; phylum Chordata; order Ceratodontiformes; family Protopteridae; genus Protopterus; species Protopterus annectens. The sequence goes on along the minus strand of NC_056732.1, from coordinate 1,724,500,652 downwards.
AGTTGCAAGCATTAATGGCAGTACAGCCATTTCTTATCTTCCATCAGGACAGAGTTACACTAAGAACTAATCCTACTTTTATGCCAAAGGTGGTATCTAGGGTATCCTTGAACCAAGCTATTCACTTGCCTACATTCTTCCCAAATCCACAGAACAGAGGGGAAAAACTTCTGCACACCCTGGATATACACAGACAACTACGCTACTACTTGGACAGAACTAAAAGTAGCAGAAAAACTGACCAACTATTGGTAGCATATGCTGCTGGGGTGCAAGGAAAAGCAATTTCCAAACAGACAATTTCAAAATGGATAGGAAATTGCATTCGATTTTGTTACTCCTTTCATGGAAAGTCAGTTCCTGCAAACATCAGGCCTCATTCCACAAGGGCCACGGCCACCACTACAGCCTTCCTATGAGGGGTGGCTACCAAGGACATTTTAGAAGCTGCTACTTGGAGCTCTGTGCATACATTTACCAAACATTACAATCTACCTTTATACTCCAGATCCAGAGCAGGCTTTGCTACTGCAGTCCTGCAGGGGATCTTAACTACACCATCCTTTTCTTAGTGCCTCCTCCCCCAGATTAGCTATGGTATTCTACCCATATGTTATGACTGCAGATGCATCCTTGAAGGACATAGTACAGTTTTGTACCTACCATAAATGTAGATGTCTGATAGGTATGCATCTGCAGTCAGATTTACTCCCTCCTACCCCTCTGTGGTATTCCTAGGGTGTTTACCCCTCTTTTAGCTAGCTGGGGGAATCTATTATGGTGTATTTGTTTGTATATACTTGTATATATATATCTATAATTTTGCAAATGTTTGGAATTCTATTGCATTTCTCCAAATTTAGCCTTCCTAGAGGGCACCTGGCATCTGGGGCAAGAAAAACTGAGGAAAATGGCGTCGGCTGATGCTTTTATACCCCAGACGCTCTGACGTCGGGGAAAGTGCGACATCAGCCGAGGCCAGACCCAGACTTTGGAATCCGGCCGACCAAAGGGCTGCCTGGGGCAGGACAACCCATATGTTATGACTGCAGATGCATACCTATCGGACATCTACATTTATGGTAGGTACAAAACTGTACTTTTTCAATTACATTAGTTGTTCATTTCCCAAATATCCAACACTATTTGGGACCCCAAAAATCCACAAGAATGTGGAAAATCCCCCGATGAGACCGCTCATTGATGGGCGTGGGTCACCTACTTATGCATGTGCTAAATTAGTTGACTCCATGCTGAAAAAATATGTTGTTCTGGAGTCACAAATTTGTAAAGACTCTTGGTCCTTCCTGTCGAAAATAAATGAACTTGATTTCGACAGTGAGTATAACTTTTTAACCATCGACGTAAATGACCTGTACACATGCATTCCCCATGACATCAGTATTGAGTGGGTGGCCCAGGTCATGACAAAACACAATGCACCAAGATGTGACATTTCTTTAGTAATGGAGTTATTGGATCTTATTTTGTCCAATAACTACTTCATTTTTGATGGCAAGTTCTATCTCCAGAAAGTGGGTTTAGCAATGGGGTCGCCCTGTGGAGCAAGTGTTGCAAACTTAGTAATGGCCCAATGGGAATTTAATCAAGTTTTTTCAGCTAGTTTGACACCTGCTCCTATTGTTTACTATACCCACTTCTTGGACAACATTTTTATTTTGTTAAAAGGAAATGTGGAATGTGCATCTGAGCTGGTCAATAAATTTAACACATCAACCAGTTTTTTGCAATTTACATACACATTCCACACTGAATCTATATCATACTTGGACATCCAATTGAACAAGAATAGGTTGGACTGTACTTTTACAGCGCAAATCTTTAGGAAGGATAGCTATTCCAACACATTTCTCCATTTCACTAGCTGTCACCCTTTTCACCAAAAAAGATCGGTAGTCAAGAGCCAGTTAGTGAGGGCATCCAGTATTTCTAGTTTAGATTCAGATTTCCACAATGAATGTCAACTTTTGAAACAGATGTTTCAACATCGTGGATACCCAGAATTACTCATTGATACACTAATTGAGGTCACCCACAAAAGAAACACAAATTGGTTTAAACCAATTTTATGTGGCCCTCATGGGGCATTGAACAACAACCCTGTTGAAGACAGTTATATTGTTTCCGACATAGGCTTTTTGACCTCCCATGAACAAGACTTCAAGTTCAGTTTTGTGACCACATTTAACAATCAAAGTAGAACCATTGTAAATATAATTAACAAGAACTGGGATTTTTTTAGAACTAATCAAACTGTCTTTGACTGTTTGGGACACAAATCACACGTGGTTTTTAAAAAAGGAAGGAACTTGAAGAATGCATTAGAGAGTCATATTCCAATGACATCTAGACTATCAGGAATGTCCAAATGTGAGAGCTGCAATTTTTGTAAATTCATTGATTGTACTAACCACTTCACTATTAATGGTAACACTTACAAACTGAAATCTAGATTCAACTGTAAGAGTAAATTTTTAGTGTACCTAGCTAGGTGCACTGACTGTTTTGCATTCTACGTGGGCAAAACAGAACGTAGATTTAGAGATAGGATATACGAACACCAATATGCCATCTCTCACAATAAGTTGGAAAATGCCCTTGCAAAGCATGTACATCTTAATCCGTCCCATAAATTTAAATTTATGGTCATTAGCAACCTAATCCCTGACACACGGGGGGTCCTGCCTCCTTTAAATTGGAAGAATTAGAGCTTTTGTGGCAGATTAGGTTAAACTCATTTTATCATCCTGGTTTAAATGAAGCATGCTCAATTTCATGTTTACTCAAGTTGAAAAGTCTTCTTAGGTAACCTAGAAGTAGTTCAATTTCAAATTTGACAACATAATAGTTTTTATTTAAAGTTTATAATATTTGGTTTCTTGTTTCACAAGGTTCTTCATTATTATAAGAGAATTTTTGTGTGCCAATAGATGACAACAATTTTTAAAATACGAGTAGAATGATTATTTTTATGTATTTCTCTTTAATAAGTTATGTAAACATAATTTTTTCCCCGCACTTTTTGGTTTAAATTGCTTGCAGCTGTTTGTGTTTGTCACTTCTGAAGAAGTTTGTTCTTAGAACAAACGAAAAGCGCTTAAAGGATTTGTTGTCTCCCATTGTCGTGGTTTTACTATTTTTATTAAAACTTCGTTGTCAGTTTGTGGTTGCCGCCAGTCATTTACTTGTTTTACTCAGTGTGTAATAACAGGACTCATTGTGGTGCGGGTTTTGCAAATTTCTTATATGGTGGGCCTATTATATGTCACAATGTCCACCTTACAAGGATACAAGATGTCAAACAGCAGAGAGGCACATGTGACAACATGGCTTGGGGAACAATATAGGCAAACTTGGTATTAGCCAGAGAACACTCTCACCCATGTCTCATACACAAACACACTTGGCTAGGCAACAACCACTATGTTGGTATTTTCCTGCATATTGCCCACAGATAGTAACCATGGTGTGATTGCAGTGGACTACAGAGGACAAGGTACCCTGTCCCATCCCTACAATAGGCATATCATTGCATACAGTGCACCTTCGGTATGTTCCCCACTGGACGTCTGCAACAACTGTAGACCCAGTGAATGTAACCCACAAAGGACATAGCATGCCTTATATACATGCCCTGTATGGACAGTTGCCACTGACATCAGTCAATACCTGTATCATGCTGTCAGTGTAGTTGCAGTGTCAACCTGGTGTCCATTAACAGTTCTCACTACATAAGGAAAAGGAATGGCACATGTGATGATAATATTCT
>NC_056732.1:1724339362-1724491862 GCF_019279795.1 Protopterus annectens | reverse complement strand
GCTGTGTTATGAATGCCACAGATAGGACTCAACACAATGTACGTACCACATGCCATGGACACCTCAACTACACTACCACAGTCAACAGAACATGCTTGGGTATAGGTCTCCAAGACACTAACCATGTTATGTAATACATGCTGCAGACATGTCAAGTGGAGCACCTCACCGGCCCTCTGCAGGAGGCACCCAGAGGATTGGCTGATGCATGTCACTCTCACCCTGAGGGTTACCACAGTGGTATCTGTTGATAGATGGCCTGCTGGCACATGGCAGGTGGCATGATACCACTGTACACACATCCCCTACACATCCCATCTCTCCATGGACAATAGCCTGGTACACACTTATGAACACCCACACAGATGCACCCCAGTACTGACAAATGTGTATGTGTGCATTACTGAGAATATCAGTGTCTGTGTGTTTGTAGACCTGCAGTTGGGAATACCCTGAGGCCCTTCACACCCACCGCACCTCCCATTGCCATAGTTAGATGCGGCTGCTGCTGTTCTGGACATTACATATACCTTATTATACCCCTCTCCCTGAGGGCTACCTGGGCCTTGCAGTACCAGCACAACACTGTTGTACAAATGGGTTGATAGGCATGGGATACCCACTGAGTTCTGGCAAGTGTGTGTATGTGTGCATGTGTGTATATATGTGGGGTACAGCATTCTGAGGCTACATACACCTATTACAATACACATTGCCACACAGTATTAGGGATAGTGATGTTGCTGCCCATAGGAGAGGCATGACAATGCATCATCCTACTGTGCCTGTGGGATGTGCATTAGATGCATATCCCTGTCATAGCACTCTTGGGATGGACAAGGGGTTGTATTGCAGCCCTGGTCAATGTGTGATGGTGGGTATGTCAGAATGCATACAATATCCACAGTGGGGTGTGAGTGCTGGGTATACCATCATTACACCATGGTACCCCGGTACATGTTGCATGTACCACTGTATGGTGACCACTGTCACCATCCACCATACAGGTGATTGATAACACTATCCAGGCCAGTTATGCATGTGCTGTGTGCAACCTACCTGTAACACAATGGACACACTGACAAGCTAGTTAGCACTGATAGGCCCAGGTCTCTCAGATGTGTTTCTCACTGTTATGTGTTTGTCAATGTGTACATGACGGTATGTCACACTATGTATTGTTCATATACAACCATTACATCCCCCATTACCGTTATTGTACATGCCTGAGGATGTTCTGCATGTAACATGTAACCTGGAGCACACCTCATCCTAAAAGCAGTATGGTGTATGCAATTAAAGCCACACACGTCAGTAGCACTACATACCTAGGTAGGGGTGTAGTCCCAGTGTTGCCAAGTAAGAGTGTGCATGTATGTGGAGGGATCCACTTCAGGTTGCAGAATATACATGTCCCAGGGTGTCATCTGTCCAAGAACTGTATAGCATATGCTAACATGTCACAGGTATCATCCTGTGGACACACATTCTATCTCAACTACTGTTAGCTGTGTAAATGGTCTCTCCCCCACTGTATAGGTGTGCAGTGATACTGGTGTTGTTATATGTAGCTGGGTGTGGCTGTTGTGGACACAGCCAACATCACTGCAGTTACTGTTGAGTGTATCCCCCGTGGCCGTAATGCTGTACAGTTCATGTTAACAGGTTAGGAATTTGTCTATCACACTATTTGTAGTTCTACAGCACCTCTCACCCTCCAAAGGTTAGTGGTGTGCCACCCACACCAGCACACATATTTATACCATGTTGAGGATTGTCCCACATTGGGGAAGGGGACATATACCCTGCTAGTACCATCATCAGTGACATAAGAGTAGTGGACTGCTTATCCCACAATGTGTTCTTCTTCATAGTCTGGCTTGGTAGGATTACATAGGCTACAATGGGTTCCCTGCAGAGGTACATGCATCTATGTGTACAGTATTCTCTGTGTAGTGCATCAACACCTAAGCCTCTGTGTGTGTCATACACAAACATGTGGTGTGTACCACACAGTACAACTACGATTGTCCACTGTAGAAGGGCTAACAGCAGCCACCATGCACTCACCTGTATACACCATCCCCAGACCTATCGGCTATGTGGCACAAGCAGTAACTGTTATACAGACCTGTGACATGTATTCACCTGTACCCAGGATGTGGCACAGCCAAGGTGTCAGCACAGTGTCATACCCCTTGAGAGATTTGGCAGCAGACCATCCTTCTGCTGACACATAGACACCTACAACACAAATGGATAACAGTCACCCAGTGTTAATAACAGATATAATGCATCATGGCTGGACAGCTACACTACCTGACATGTAAGCATTAAACATTACTGCTGATAACATGTTACACACCAGTACATTGGTAGACTGTAGAACAATCACCATGTGCATTAGAACCATGGTAGCCTGTCCCTGTGTTGATGGTATGGATGACAGGGATGTGGCACAGGTATCATCATATACAGATGGTGTGTTTTTGGTTTGCCAGAGACCTAGGCTGGGCCATACATTTGACACCATGTGTGTGAGTGAGGAGTTTTAATTACAGATATGGCCATGGTGATGTGGTGTATGTAGGTATGGGGCTGCCCTAGGTGTGTTTGTATTCTGTGTGAGTATGCATGCACACAGTTCTGCCATGTGGCTGCCCTATACAGGTGTTTGTTGGACAGCTGCAGACCACACCTGGCAGGGTGTGCAGTTCACCACCTCCAGCCACAGACACAAGAACTGTGCCTGACAGGGGTTCCACGGGCACAGCCAGGTAAAGGCCACAATATGGTACTCTCCCCTGATGAAGACATATGTCCGCTGGAACCAGATCTCTCCTGGGACTGGCCAGGGCCACATGCACGTGGTCTGCTGTGGTGTGGTGTGGACAGCACCCCCCCTGCTGTGCTGGGGCTGGTACTGCCACTATGGGAGTGGCTTGGTGTTTTTGCACATCCACGTAGATCTCCAGATGCTAGTGTTGCTGGCCTACATCCGTGTGGCCATCGGACTACTTCCACCACATGCTCTAGCATGGACAGTCCATGGTCGAGGAGTCCCACCTTCTCACCACACCATCTATCCATGACCTCTGTAAAATCATGAAGGGCATCTGCAAGATCATGGATGTTTTCACTTACAGCTGAAAGAGCAGCCCTCCGCAGCCTCAGACCCTGTCTGGTGTACTGTTCCATACGTGCCTGCACCTCCATGACAGCCTGAAACATGTCTGGTGGTACCAGATGTGGCACTTCCACCAGGGACACGATGACCAGCCACCCTTCCACGAGCACCCATGTACATCTGCCTATGTGGTACCCTGCCAGACATCCAGCTATGGCTACTTTGTCCAGTCACAACAGCCATAGACACCAGACTGTCCTGTGATTGCCAGCAACCGCCAACTGTCCCTCTGTTATGGCCACCGGTGATGGGATATCTATAGGCATTGTGACTGTGTGCGGGGATGGGCTGGATAACAGGGGGATGTCAAGTGATGGAGCAGTTTCGGCCTCTGACAACCCCGCCTGTGCCTCAACACACCTATCACCATTGTCAGTGTCTGTATGGACACCAACATCTGATTACCTGCAGGAGGGACCCTGACCCACCTCGCCACCTGTGAGAGGGAAACAAGAAATGCCCTTTAAGACCTGTACATCATTGCATAACAATACATACACACACACACACACACACACACACACACACACACACACACACACACACACACACACACACACACATGCACACACACCCTGACATTCCACCATAATACCTACCTGTCCCGGAGTTTACAGACTGTCCCATGTTTACTATCTTGAGTTCCCCATCCTGCATCACACTTGAAAACTTATACTCATTAATACCAATCATTAACATATCATTTTTCCAATTGCCTAGACAAGTGATCACAAAACATGACCTGTTACTCCATTACCTCTTTGACATGATTGGAGTCGGTTTTACAAGGACTCACTGCTGTCATCCAGTGTTCACTCTGAGTTTGTCCAGACATTGTGAGCATGGCCCCCATATGTTAGGGGCTACTACAGTCACTCAGTAATGACACACACACAGTGAAGTGTCATACATAACTGTTGCTCAGTAGATGCAAGATCTGTTGCTCTATGAACCCATTATGTAGACACCAGTTATATTTGGATACACTCACTGGTGTTGTCTAGTAATTCCCTAATGCATCTGTAGTGCTGCATAGGTAGGTATTCTTTCACCTTTCTGCTGATTGTACTTGTAACAGTATACCTGGTGTCTGCTACAGACCTTATTATACTATCAGCTGTCCTGAGATTACATATCAGACAAGTATTCCTAGTGTCTCATGTGTCAGTCCATGTCCATGTACTGCACGATTTCAAAGGGAAGTCGGGACATATGAACAACCCCACAATCACACATGTGCATACATGGACACACACACACACACACACACACACACACACACACACACACACACACACACACACACATCCTACATACATCAACCCCCCTCCACTTCACCAGATTGCACTTACAGATAGAATGACCCCCCACCCCCCACAAACACTTACAGGTGAGGTTGCACGAAGATGTTACACACATACCTCCCATCACCCATCTGTCAACATACATAACATATGGTACTCAACAGCATGCAGTGCAGCTATAGTCAATCCATGCTACCAGCAGTATACATGTCTGTGATGCATGGGCTGTGTTAGTAGGTGATGCCCCTTCCCCTGGAAAACACTGCACCCATGTACACAGTATTGATGTGCACCTGTTCAGCACCCTGCCATGTACTGTGCACCATACCTCACAGATGTAGACACCATTGCTGAAGGTGTATTACTGTGTTGTTTATGTCTGCTCTGCTGCTCACAGCCCTATGTGTTTGTCCAACACATACCTGGGATGATATGTGGACAAATGTCATTTGTGAATGCCTGATGTCTGATTTACAGATGTCATCATCAGCATGTATGACCAATACAATACAATTACACTGACAACCGTCAAACCTTACTGTGGCTCTGGGGAGTGTACACACCCTTATTGATATGACGCCCTCTTCCTTGATATGTCATGGGGACCACATTACTGCATATGGTGGCATTACATGGGCCTGATATGTGACATATGTCCCGTACAATCAAATGCAGTGTCAAACAAATGTGTTAGTTGTGCTGACGCTGCTTGAGATGCATGCACTCTGCGGGTGCATATGTGTGCACGCCCTTATCATGATGGTTTGTTGCATCTACTGTTATGTGTAGTACGGCAGTCACTATTCCTGGCAGGGGTATTCTAGCATGGGCCTTCTGAATTTGCCAGTATTTGATCAGCCTACCCTACACATGTCCCCCAACTCTGCATGACTGCAAGGTCAACTCATGTGCACATCCCTTGGAGTTCACACACTGCTGTCACTTTTGCTGTGGAGTCAATGTTATGTCTGCTGCTGTTCCTAACCCTGACCGTGTGCAGATACAGCCATTCATAGCATCCTTTGCATCCCTGCTGCAGTGCAGTGTTGTGTCATGATGACACCCCCTCCCTACCTTCAGCCTTTTTGCAGATGCTGGACAAGTATGGCCTACACATGTGTGTCAGTTTGCAGTGTCCCACACACTGAACACCACATGTAACAGCCTAGTCCCAGCTAATGAATGGCAAACATACAGGTGTGCACTGGCACCAGCATGGTACAGATGGGGACGGTGGGCCTGAGGTGTGGTGAGGTGTTGGTTGTGTTGCACATGTACCTTACATGATACTGTCTGTTGGTTTCCAACATGGTCTTGGTACACCAGTACATATTGCAATGCATGCCTTTTGGAGACCTTTTCTGTTATGCATACACTACCTGTAGAGAGGCCTGGCTGATGTTTCTTGTGGTACAACTGCCCCATCTGATTACCCTAACCTATGGGGCACACATTTGCAGAGTCCAGGCAATTGCTGACACGGGTACTACACAGCTAATACTTGATAGACATTCATGCAACTCCCTCAGTGTTGTGCCATGTTACTAGGCAGCATGCATGACTGGTTTGCTATGTCACATCATCTGTTTTGGATGGCCAATTGTTTATTTCCTACATTATTCCTTTCCCATACATCCTCTCCACATACATGACTGTCTGCACTGTTTGCCATGGTATATGCAATGGTGAGGTATGGCTACATGTCCAACTCCTGGGTGCTACCTGTTGGGTATGGGGTCCATGCCATGGCATGTAAGATGTGTGCAAGCCATGGCTGCTTCTGTTGCAGGTAAGTGGGCACATTTGATGGCCAAAAGTCTTGGACAGCAGACCATTTCTTGACATTGGGGACATGTATATGCTGGAAGGTGCATTTCCATGACAAATGCATGTGGTCAGTGCCTTGGCAGCTGCTTCCACTATATTTTAGCTGGGATGTGTGCACACATATGCTTACAGTGTTTGTGAAGGTATGTTTTCCCCATATTTGCTGTCCTAACATATGATTCCATATTACACACTCATTGCTCATGTTAGGAACACATTGCAGGTTGTAAGGTTTGTGGACTGCAGTATTGTGATATGCTGTAGTGTAGATCTGTAACAGTTGCCATTGTAATACTGGCATACACAGTGTTGTAGCACTTTATAAGGGTGATGTTTCACACATGTCCCTACTATAGGCCATTTGTCCCACCATTATGTTCATCTCTGTGCATTTTGCAGTGAGAGGATGTTAGTTATGTTGCAGGTGTCTGACATACACCTCGGGTATACCATCATGGTGACCCCTGTGATGCAGTGCAGTGAAGAATAACAATACGTGAACATGTATGGCATGCATTATGGGTAGGTGTGTTAAATGTGTGCATGGAACATACCATAGCCATAACATGACCGGTGTATTGGAAAACCTGAACAAACACCATACTCACCAGCTGCAGGCTACTGCCATGGTATACCAGAGGGACCTACATAAGTGTATGAGAGATGTGATGTCAGTAGCCACACCTGTGGCATTGGTACAGGGCAGGAGCAGCATTTCAATTCATCAACAGTACAAATCCACAACACTACAGCTTATGCACATCTGTTCATTACTACAATGCAGCAACAGACTACATATATTTTATCTCACATATGCACTACTGATGTGCCCTGGGGCCTTACCTGCATGCTCCTCATCCATTGTGTGGGTAGCACCCACCTCCACAATGCTATCTGCTGGAACTTGTCTTTCCTGGCGGGTAGGTGCACCGAGGCTGGCGAGGAGCTCCTCAACATGTGTCGGGGGGGCTGGATGGCATGACCACCCCCTGTTGTGAACTGATCCCCCCTGACTGCAGCAGTACTTCGACAGGCATTGTGAAGTAGGTCAGTGGTTTGATGCTGGACCTGCTCATAACTGCGGTTATACAGTCCAACATCGTTTACCCTGTGGACAAGATTGTTCCACAGGGCAGTCTGCTCCTGCTGGTCATGGGCTGTTCTGCTGAACAACACCTGGTAGTGCTGCACCAGGTGTGAGATGATGACATCATTCTCCTCCTCTGTGTCACTGGGGAGCCTCTCCCTGTATATATTGCCTGAAAGACATAAAGATGGAAACAGCTGAGGACCTCATACAGCAAGGTTGTCATAGTTTTTAATACACATCTCTGTCTCCCCCCCCCCCCATATCTGCAACAGCAATCTGATCACACAACTCAATAGGTATTTCTACAGAATAACTACCATTGAGACATATATCGTATTATACAACACTTTGTGCTGTGTGCTAGTATTCATGTTCCCTATGGGGACACTATTAGTGGTGGCCTGTTACAGACAATTGGCCGGATTCTCAAAAGCTTGAACAAGCTTGCAAAAGTTAGAGTAGTGTATGACATCACATAGGCAAGATGTCTGCCGTGTGATCCAAGAACAGCCTGTAGGGGCATGCACAAGAGCTGCTAAAGCTAGTCTTGCATGGACAGCGTCATGGTATGCAAATTACCCATTTGCTGGTGAAAGCCATGCAAATGAGGTAAATTTGAGATCCAGAAAACACTAACCTGTCCGTGGAAGATTAGTGTTACCCGCAGAAATGTACTTCGTTGGTAACGGAGTACATTTCTGCAAATAGCTAAATGGAGCTATGACAGCTCCAAATAAAGGATGCATACAGTTGAGGAAGCATGCCAATGGCCAAATATAAGGTCATTTGGCAGTGCAAAATGTCTAAAAACATAAAAATTTAACTTTTTTCCCCCCGATCTCTGATGTTTAAGCATAGCGCAGCACCGCGCAAACGTGCGGCGGTTAAAAAAACAAGAAAATTATTTCAAAAAAGCCAAAAATAGGCATTTTCACTAAAAAGCTTATTCTGCCATGTAGGTGAATGGCAGGCTGAAGACAACATGTCTACTGACTAGTGGTTGCTAAGGGGGAGAAGTTCAGTGTGAGAGATGTAACCATGCATTACTAGGCAATTCTATGCAAATGAGGATAAGGATAGTGAATCCCGATTTTCCCCAGCATGTGAGGCATGCCCCAAGGTGTAAGATTTGCAGTAGGTGAGTATAAGACTAGAATAATGGTGACATCATGAGGGGGTGTGTCAGACAGGCTGTAAGCTAACTGGAGCACAGTGGCTCATGTTTGCCCTGAGTTGCTCAGGATTGCAAAAGAGATGTGTCTACAGTTGTCCTGTTTGAAAACCTCAAACCCAAGGTGCACACTGTTATAAGATAGGAAACACCTTGCAAACATGCACACAGCGTGTGCACGTGTGTGTGCTCGTTGGCGCGCGTTGGTGCTCGTTTGCATGGCGCTTCCCCCCAGGTGGAAACAGAAAGGCAAAAGAAAGGAAAAGAAGTAATAGGAAGTTAACCAAGGAGAACTAGCAGAGCTGCCAGGTGAAATATATCAGAATCAGCCAATTACACAGGCAGCAGACTAGCGTAGCCCAGCACTTTAAACTCTGCAAACACCATTCACCCCTGTTTTCTCTCAAGAACTCTGCAACACTGCAGTATACAAAGAGGGAAAGCTTAAAAAGCTTAAGTCAGACAAAATGTTAGGGGCTGCTCTTGCTATCATAAACCAACATGTGCAAGGTGCTGAGGGTGGTGATGTTGTGAATGCTACTGAGCAGCCCACAGTGAGGAGACGGAGAAGAGTGTATAGACCCAGGGTAACCTACCAGGGGCTACATGAGCTGGAGGTAGTGGAGTGCTATAGGGTGGACAGAGACCTCCTACAGCAAATTTTTGAGCTGTGCTGGCCACACCTCACACACAGAACCAACAGATTGGAACCCATCACAGTGGATACCAAGGTATGTGTTGGCCTAAGAATACTAGCTACAGGTACCTTCCAAAGACCAACTGGTGATATGATGGGGATTTCACAGGCATCAGCATCCAGGGTACTCCACCAGTTCCTGGATGCCATGTCAGCACATGGCGGTGACCACATATATTTCCACACTTCCGGTGAGGCATTGGCCAGCAGTATGCGTCCTTTCCACCAAATAGCAGAATACCCTGAGGTAGTGGGTGCAATAGACTACACACGCATACCATCAAAGCACCACCCGGTGAGCGGGGTAGGGTCTACATCAACCGCAACGGCTTCCCCTCCATCAACTGTCAGTTCATGTGCGATGCCCAGGGCATAATAATGAATGTGTGCCCTGGATGACCTGGAAGCTATCATGATTCCCACATTTGGCATCTGACCCAGCTGTACCAGTCATTTGCCAATGGGGACATTCCCTACAGTCACCTAGTAGGGGATGCTGGATATGCACCGGAGCCATGGCTGATGACACCCATCAGAAATGCACACACACCTGAACAAGAACTCCATAATGAGGCACACGCACAAACAAAAATCATAACACAGCGTGTGTTTAGGATGCTCAAGTCATGGTTCCAGTGCCTGGACACATCTGGTGGAGCCTTGCAGTACTCACTAACTACATGTATCCAAATTGTTATGGTATGTGCCATGCTACATAATATGATCCTGCAGAAACAGCTGCAGCAGGAACAGCATGGGGCAGGGCCAAACAGCCCCCCACCAGTGCCAAGGCCTGCACAGACACAGCGTGACTTGGAGGAGGAACAACCTGAGCCTGCCCCAGTAGGCAGAAAGAGGCATGACCAGTATGCCCTTGCCTTGGCAAAGAGGCAATGCATAGCACATTCACTGACTCAGTAGGAACCCTGGAAATGACACCTCTCTCTGACTCGCACATACAGTAAAAGGGATGCCTAACTTGACACTACCTGTTTTCAAACATGTATAGGGAGTGTACTGTGTACATCCGACATAGGCAGCCCTGCAGCACCACCCTCAGTACTGGGACAGACATAACTTAAGTCACTCACACATACCAGTTGGGGGGGTCACATACCTAACAGTCACAGCCAGCAGGACAGTTGTAGACAAACGCAAACACAAACAAATGCTGTATCATGCACTCTGAAGAGGCATATGGGTAACTTCCCCCCAGGCCTATGCAGACAGATAACAGCAGGCCAGGCAGTGTGACATGGGTTGAGTAGACTATGAAGTCACAAACTAATGTGCGTGTAATTGGAAGCTAAGGTCTGTAGTACAATGGTATGCCTCAAGCCAGTACGACAGGCAACAGTACAGACTGAAATGCAGTACCTGACATAGCAGTGCAGGCCTAGCAAATGTGTATAAGTGTCAGGTGTACCCCTCATCCTATGTACACCCACAGTAACAGTCAGGTGTGCCCCCCTGGGTAGAAATGTACAAATAATAGCTGTCCCCCCTGTATTTAGAAATGTTTTTAAGTCTATGCAAATTGACTCATGGAAGCCCTGCAGGCACAGCATGCTTCCTGTCGATGTACAACACAAAGCTGAGCCCTGAAGTAAAAACCAACTTGATTTTTCACACATATATGGTATATATGCCCATAGTGGGCATGCTCACACACTTAGGCCATGTCTGAGTACAGCAGTGGGCCGCACATATCTGGCAGTTGCAGTTCTTACTCCAGACACATGTCACTGTTCACCAATCCTGTCTTGTGCACACAGTGATATGAAAACAGACCCATATAATGTACTGGACCCCTGTCATAATCAAACTATGTAATACAAGTACTTAAGTTGTTCAAAGAAAGTTGAAATCCAAAGAAGATCAATAAATCTCCGATCAGTATCATCAAGAAACAATGAGCACACCTAACATTATCCAAGCCAAGCTCTGCCAAAAGTATTGCCAAAGATTCCATAGAGAACCATGAAGCTTTCTTTAGCTATGTCATAAATATCAGTGTAAACTCATATATGTTCTGAGTTAGTGCAAAGTGTAAATGAGTACATGTACATGACTGACATTGCTAACATCTTGTCAGACAGGTTCATACATATGTAACCCCCCCCCTCTCACTGACAAAAGGGCCCATTACCATACCTGGAGATTGTGAAAACCCAGAAATCACATATACAATGGTTAAACAGCTCTATCAAAACCTAAAAACATGGCGTCTGTGGGATGACATGGCGTCCCTGGCTGTGTCATATGTGAACTCCAAAACAAACAGACCCTGCACCTGAACAGTCTGTTGAGACACACCGTCTGTACAGGATATGAAACTGTGGAATGGGTTACAGCAACGTTTGGCACACTCCACAGGTGTTGGTGCACAACAGACCATGGGAACTATTGTCTTATAAGCCTAATAAGCCTGATTTGCAAGGCCATGGAGTCCATTATTATGGAACTCATAAACAGAGCTATTGGAAGCATACAAACAGTGAACACTACCCATTTTGGTTTGGCCAGGGGCAGATCATGGTCCCTAAACCTGCTAGACTGTTTTCAAGGCAGTTACCCAGGACATCCATCAATGAAATGAGCTCTACACAGCCTACATAGACCTTGAAAAGCCCTTTTACAACATCCCACACACATGTCGTATCCACAAAATCAACAACCTGTGCATAAACACGTATATCATCTGATGGATTGACAACTGGGGCACAGCTAGATCCCACAATGTAAGAATTGTGGTCTCCCTGTTGGACTGTAAGCTGGTAACAACTGCTGTCCCCCATGGCTCAGTCCTGGGACCCCTCCTGTCTGGTGTATACTTTTCAGAAGTACAGTCAAACACATGAGGGCTATGGTTAGCAAAGTTTGTGGATGACTGCAAAAAGGTTGTCATAACCGATGTTTGGGACAACAGAGATATCCTTAAAAAGGGTCTCAGTCAGACAGATGTGGTGTAAAAATTATGGGCTCGAGCTACAGTCCTACAAATACCACATAAGTGCCAACACCCTAAATATGGAGGTAATAATAAGGGATCTATGGACACATGTGGATAGTCATCTCTACTTTCACAAACACATTCACAAAGTGTTTAGAGAATCATGCTATGTGTCCCCACTAATTGCCAAAGTCTTAGCATGTAGGTCAAAGGAGGTTCCCTCTACTCATCAATCATCAGACCCATCAGAGAGTACTACGACACACTTGCGATGTATCTGACTAGGCATCTTCAGCAGCTGGAAAGGCCACTGAAGTACCTCAACAACAGGATTACTGGTCTCAAACAGTTGCCCCTGCAACAAGACTGAAGTAACTCAATCTGTACTCTGTTGCATACCGTCTACTCTGGCGATCTCTGGCCAACATACAGGTCAATTTCCAATGCAGAACTGATGTACATGCTCTATCTGAAGTACACCCAAGCTCACTGTGCCACATGCTCTAGGGATATAATCATCACAACAATAAATAGAACACGTTGGAGGGATACATTACTAACTCACAGACTTCCCTTGCTTTGGAACAGGCTCCCAACCTACATTAAGCTGAGTCCCTCACTGGCACTCTTCCATAGGAGCCTTGATGAGTGTATGTGAAACTGAACTTTCACACCATGGATAACTTAATCAGCTCTACTACACAGAGGCATAGGGAACTAACCCTAGGTGTGGCAATAGCTGCACACTCTGGCCATACTAATATATGCCTTCAGGCAGATAGCCTATTACCTACCTATGTACCTATATATGTAGGGGGAACACAGTGTAATAAGTCAAAGATGGATGCGCAGAGATGTGTGTAAGAGGGCAACCATGACAAGGAGCCATCCAGGACTGTCCCACCCAGCACACATCCCAATGGCACAAAAGACATGAGGTGCACATTTCACCCACTGTACATAATAGCCACCAGTATCTGTAAGCATTACAGTGTATGTGGTGCATGTGTCTGCTGTACAGCATGACTGTACAATGAAGTACACATCTACTATCTGTAGACATGTACCTGTCACATAGGTTCATAGGTATGTAGTAGACTATCTTCATGAAGGCATATATTAGCCTAGGCAAGTTGTGCAGCTTTCACCACCCCATTGGTTAGTCTCCTAAGTCCTAGCTGTAATAGTTAGTACCCTAAGCCCCTATCTAATGGGAATGCTGATGTGATCTCTGGCATGAATTGTCTGTTTCCCATCCACTCATCAAGGTTCCTATTGAAGAGTGTCAGCGAGGGGCTCTGTCTTATGTACATTGGGACTCTGTTCCACAGTAAGACAAGTCTCTGGGATGGTATTCTATCCCACCAGCATGTTGTATTCATTGTTGTGATGAGATTCATATCCCTGGAGTGTGTAGTGCGACTCAATTTTGTTTTCCTTAGATGGAGCATGTTCAACAGTTATGTGTTGGACATGGCTCTGTATGTTAGGCAGAGTTTGCCTCTGAATAGGTGGTACACAACAGAGAACAGATTCAGTTTTTCCAGTTGTGTTGCATAACACAACTGTTTGAGGCCAGTAATCCTCTTGGTGAGGTACCTCTGTGGTCTCTCCAGCTGCTGGATATGCCTAGTCGAGTACATCCAAAATGGTGCATTATACTCAACAATGGGTCTGATGACTTAAGAGTAGAGGGCCAACACTACCTCTTTTGATCTTGATGCAAACCCTTTGTTGATTAGGTGGGCCACACAGGATTTCCTAACCACTTTGGCAACATGGTTGTCAAATGAAAGATGACTATCTACTTGTGTCCCCAGATCCCTTATTACCTCTTAAGTTTTTAGGGGGTAACACCTATGTGGTAGTTTGTGGGTACTTTGTTTCTCCAAAGAGGATTACTATTCATTCATTCGCATTGAGCTTGAGGCCATGATTCTGACACCACACATCTGTCTCATAGAGTCCCTTCTGAAGAATAGTTGTGTCATCCGGGGAATCTTTTATGGCACACACTTTATAGTTCCCAGCAAACTTAGTCAACCACAACCCTCCTGTGTTGGCATGTACTTCTGAGAAGTATATACCAAACAGGAGGGGCCCCAGGACTGAACCCTAGGGGACACCAGTTTTTACCAGTTTAGAGTCTGACATCTAACCAGCAACTCTTAATTTGTGGGATCTATCTGTGAGCCAGTTTGCAATCCATCTTGTGATGTATGGATTTATGCCCAGGTTGGTGAGTTCATCTATGATACCTGACTGGGGAATGGTGTCAAAGGCCTTAGCGAGGTATAGGTAGGTTGTGTGGAGCTCCTTTCAATCATCTGTAGCCTGGGTAACTGTCTCAAAGAAATCCACCCAGCTCAGGAGGCATGGTCTGCCTTTGATGAAGCCAAATTGGGTGTGCTCCACTGTGTGAAGGTTCCCAATGTCTTTACTGTTGAGTTCCATTATGATTGGCTCTATTGCCTTGCAGATCAGACTCGTCAGGCTCATAGAGTGGGAATGCCAAGGGTATGTTGTGGCCCCACCTCTGTGGAGTGGGAAGAACATTGCTGTGCAACATTCTATGGGTACATATCCTGTAGAGAGGATGTAGAGAGAGGTGTAGGTATCCTTGATGAATATGGATACATCCCCGCCCTATGTGTTATGATCCAGGTGCTGATGCCGGAAGGTATGGAATGAGTAGTATCCTGGTACTGCTGGTGTGGTCTCTGGAGCCTTAAACTAGATTTTTGTTACTGCACAGATATCAATATTCTCCATACTGAGGAGTGCTTCAAGTGTGTGCATTTGGAGGCTGAGACTTCTGGCACTGAGTAGCATTTAGCTCACTTTGTGGTTATTTGTGTTGGTTTCAAGGGTTGGTTTGTCCTTTGAGCCTTGCCTAAAAAAGGTAATATGGGGAAATCAAGAGCCTTGGCCAGTATTCAGAAGCATAGGGGTGACAGGTGCAGACCATCTCTAGCGAAGCAACGAGGCTTGTCTATCATGTCATCCCAGGCAGACAGAGACTGGATCCCCTTTGAATGACACCAGGAGCTCAGCCGGTTGTTGAAGTTTATCATCTTTCTGTTTATATTGCAATATCATGTAGGTGTAGGTAATATGCTACTAAAGGTCAGGGTCATACCAACCTGGGCTACATGATCATAGAGCTGCTATATATCTCTTGTCATGTTGTCCTGGGTGGTATGTCTCAGATCATTCACACTGACATGTACAAAGACCGTGTCATATATGTACCTGTTCTGGAGTGATGTACGTGCTTGTGTTATGTGGTGGATCATAGCACCTGACAGACAACTGACAGTAACCTTCCCCTTGTCCAACTTAGTGAGTGGAACATCTGTGTGCCTGACTATGGAGTCACCTATTACTAGTGTGTTGGGTATGTTGTTTTGCCTTAGGGCCTGTTTTGAGGCACACTGCTTTGGTGTATTATGTGTTTTCTGGCGTGTGCTTGGAGTGCATGTTGCTTGCTTGTTTGCTTAGGAGGACACTTTTTCTTTTTCAGATTAATATTTGTATTCTCCGAGTATGTTAATGTGTATTTATGTGTGTGTTTTGCTGGTGCTTATATTGTAGTTCTATGTGAGACTGTTGGTGTTGTGCTTGTATGACCCTACTCCTCTTGACTGTATTTTCCAATATTGGGTTGACAAAGCTTAGAATCCAGTTTGACCCTGTGTGTGCCAGTATGTGGTGCATCAACCCGTGTATGATATGGTTATGGTCTATGCATACAATACACTCACAATACACCTAGTATGATAAGCCTGCTGAGGTTAGCAAATGTGAAAAAACCTTTGGGAAAACTGTCAGCAAGTAATGTCTGTATTGCATCCTGTAACTCCATATTGCTTGCTGAAGTGCAAAAATGTACTTAGTTTGGATTAAGAACCCCACACTTGCCAACTGTGTGTGTATGTGTGTGTGTGTGTGTGTGTGTGTGTGTGTGTGTGTGTGTGTGTGTGTGTTTGTCTCTTCCTTGGGAGAGAGCAACCTTTTTGGAGACTACTCACACCCCTTAAAAGTGATATACTCATCTTTGTCAAGTCTGATGATGTCACCATCTTAGAAATACACCTGTGGGAAGGTGAAATCCCAGTAATGTGTATAGTGTGTTCTGTAAATGCATACTGCTATAGTATCATAATGTAGTTAGGTAGGAGTGTGAATCCCGCACTTGCCAGCTGTGTGTGTCTGTCTGTCCCTGGGGGAGAGAGCAAACTTTTTGGAGACTACTCACACCCTTTAAAAGTGATATACTCATCTTTGTCAGCTCTAATGATTTCACCATCCTACAAATATACCTGTGGGAAGGTGAAATCCCAGTAATGTGTATAGCGTGCCATGTAAATGTGTACTGCTGCAATATCATAATGTCATTAGGTAGGAGTTTAAATCCAGCACTTGCCAACTGTGTGTATGTGTCTGTCTTTTCTTGGGGAGAGAGCAACCTTTTTGGAGACTACTCACACCCCTTAAAAGTGATATACTCATCTTTGTCAAGTCTGATGATGTCACCATCCTACACATACACCTGTGAGAAGGTGAAATCCCAGTAATGTGTATAGTGCATTGTTTAAACTCATACTGCTGCAGTATTGTAATGTAATTAGGCAGGAGTTTGAATCTTGCATTTGCCAACTGTGTCTGTCTCTCCCTGGGGAGAGAGTAACCTTTTTGGAGACTACTCCCACCCCTTAAAAGTGATATACTCATCTTTGTCAAGTCTGATGATGTCACCGTCCTACAAATATACCTGTGGGAAGGTGAAATTCCAGTAATGTGTCTAGTGTGTTGTGTAAATGCATACTGCTGCATCATCATGATGTAGTTAGGTAGGAGTTTGAATCCTCCACTTGCCAAATGTGTGCGTCTGTCTGTTTTCCCTTGGGGAGAGAGCAACCTTTTTGGAGACTACTCACACCCCTTAAAAGTACTCATCTTTGTCAAGTCTGATGATGTCACGATCCTACAAATCTACCTGTGGGAAGGTGAAATCCCAGTAATGTGTATAGCGCATTGTGTGAATGTGTACTGCTGATGGTATCATAATGTAGTTAGGTAGGAGTTTGAATCCTGCATTTGTAAACTGTGTGTGAGCGTTGTGTGAATGTATACTGCTGTGGTATCATAATGTGGTTAGGTAGGAGTTTGAATCCTGCATTTGTTAACTGTGTGCGACAGAGTCTTGTTGATTCCAGCTTCGGTACCGACAACCACTTTGGCACCAATCCCTGTGTCAGTGCAGACCATGACCTCGGCACCAATGAATTCTTCTGTGCAGATACCCGTAGTCCAGTCTCTCTCAGCACCATTGTTCTCAGTGAGATGGGCACCGAAATTCCCTCTTCTGTGAACAGGCCTGTTTCTCCCTCAGTCTCCGTGAGGTCCACTAGAAGCCTTTTGAACACGATGTGTTGTGTCTTGCGGATCAGGTGCTCTTGGCCAGAGGTATCCCACACCCCAAAAACTATCCTTCCTTAGGAGGTGATCACCCGTCTCCAAAGACCCCTTCTTTTTCTCCTCCTTCATTGCCTTTGAAGTCCATGGATATAGCACAGTCTTCCCCTTCTGCGGTTCCCTTTATGGATCTCACTAAAGAACCACAGTTGCGTTCATGGCAGGAAAGTTTTGCTACACCCCAGGATGTCAGTTGTAACACACATAGTTTGCTGCTCCACAGCCATCCAGGGACTCCGGGCCGGCAGGCTGAGCCACCCAGGGGAGAGGTAACCCCTGTCCTAGAAATTCACTCCTCTTCAGGTGGACCAGCCTTCCAACTGATGGAGAAAGCTTTCGCTGCTGCTGGCGATACTGGACTGTCTATCCCTCCGCCTCCTCTGGTACACTGGTTTCACAAGTTGCACCGAGCGGACACCAGGTGCAAGGGCCTCAGGATATATTCCCACAGGAAACCCTTTTTCTGCTGTCTTCCCCAGCTTCTCCCACTGAGAAAGTCCACCGGAAACATTCGTGTAAGAGGAAGCACATGGACTCTACAGAGGAGTCCCTCACTGAAGACACAGATTTTGATGAGGGGGAAGGATCCCCTCAGTCACCCTCTGAGGTATCCTTTGGTGATATCCTCGAAATCCTGAAACAGAGAGGTGACTGGCAGTCCTCTAATCCAACCTCTGAGGAATCTGTGTTCCTGCAGGCCTTTCGCACCCAGCCCCCTACCTCCTGGGTTACTCCACCTGCCGATGAACTTGTCCGGCTTATCGTGCAGCATGCTTGGAAGGCTCCTGACACCATCGAAGCTATTCCTCGGAGGCCAGATAAGATTTTGTCCCCCTCCTGCTACAGATCCCTGTTGGTCAAAAGGTCTTCCTGTGGATGCTTTGGTGGTGGCAGCTGCAACAAAAAAGGATCTGGCAGAAGAAGAAAGACAGACTGTCCATCTGCCTAACAAAGAGTCCCGGGCCCTGGACAGGATAGGGAAGTGCACTTTTGCATCAGCGACCTTTACTATTAGGTCCCTGAATTATATGGCACACTTTACCAGGCTTCAATGGGATTTGATTTCTGAGCTCTCTGAAACCTTGGCTGGGGCCGTGTCTGATGAGATCCGTGACAAAGTGGTCTCTCAGCTGGACGCCATTGAGTCAATATCTAACTCCTCTATGCGACTGATATCTCACGCATCAGAAGGAGCAGCTAGAGCAGCAGGTTCAGCTGCAGTCTTGAGATGACATGTCTGGATGCACTTGTGCAATTCCACAGAACCCTTTAAGGCTTCCTTTCTTAATGCTCTCATTGAGGCCTCCTCGTTGTTTGGACCCAAAGTTAAAAGCACACTAGCCAGATGTGAACAGGACGGTAAGACCCTTTCTGCCGTAGGTGTCCGCTATTCTTCCCCTCAACGTGCTTTCTCCTGAAACCAAAAGAGTGCGAAGATATGGTTCAGGAAATCTCAGGGTCTTTCTGTGACACACAGGCTGAGTTCTCCCCTAGAGGCAGAGGGGGAAACTCACAGGGAAGACACTCCTTTCGGGGCATATGGGGTCCTCGTAACCAGGGTTCCAGGGACTCCTTCCCTGGCCAATCCTACCAGCGCTCCTGAAGAGCGGCTCAACTCCTTTCCTCTGGAGGTAGTTGAGGGACATTTCTCCTTGTACCCTTCTGCCTGGCTAACTATCAACACCAATTCTTGAGTACAAAGGATTGTAACCAGAGGTTATCATATCCCCTTTGATCTTTGTCCTGTCCCTTCAAAAACCTTCCCGACATTCCACCCAAAGGGAAGAAGCAGCACTAGAGATAGAAATGCTGCTAAGAAAGAGAGTCATCCAAATAGTCCCTCCAGACCAGATAGGATCCGGATTCTACTCAAGACTATTTTTGGTGCCAAAGAAACCCGGGGACTGGAGACCAATTATAGATCTCAGTGTATTGAACAAGTTTGTGAGAGTACAAACATTCCAGATGGTCACAATACAGTCTATCCTCCCGCTTTTGGAAAAAGACGATTGGATGTGCTCGTTAGATCTTCAAGATGTGTACTACCACATAAAAGTGGAAGGCCATCAAGAAGATTTCTGCACTTCCGTGCGGGAGCCAGTCACTACCAGTTCAGAGTACTGCCTTTTGGACTCTCTAAAGTCCCCAGAGTGTTCACAAAGTGCATGGCATTTGTCACAGCTGACTTGTGACTTCAAGGATTCCAGGTGTTTCCATACCTAGATGACTGGCTCTTTTCCGCCCCCACCAGACATCTACTGGAAGAAGCCCTGGCATACTCTCTCCTCACTGCACAAAGGCTAGGCATAACCATAAACTGGCAAAAATCCAATCTCACCCCATCTCAGTCGACAGAATTCATAGGGGTTATCTTGGACATGAAGAACTGCAGAGCTGCTATTCCAGAGCACAGAATTTTAAGGATAAAGCAACAACTGATTCCAATCCTTTCAATGGGGAAATCCATGGCTCACTCAGTTCTACAGCTGTTGGGTTCCATGGCAGCCTCCATCACCATTGTCCCCCTGGCCAGGTTTCACATGAGGCTTCTACAATGGCTACTGCTCACCCAATGGTAGCCCTTTCAGCATCCTCTTTCAGCCATGATTCCAGTAACCCACAGGTGCAAACAGGATTTAAATTGGTGGATGACACACAATCTGTCACAATGGTCTCGCCCCTTCTCCCCCCAACAACCCAAGGCCACAGTG
This sequence comes from Protopterus annectens, assembly GCF_019279795.1. Taxonomy (NCBI): domain Eukaryota; kingdom Metazoa; phylum Chordata; order Ceratodontiformes; family Protopteridae; genus Protopterus; species Protopterus annectens. The sequence goes on along the minus strand of NC_056732.1, from coordinate 1,724,471,444 downwards.
ACCATGGATGCCTCCCTGATGGGGTGGGGGGGCTATGTCAGGGACAGACAGTCCAAGGCACTTGGTCCAAACTGGAGGCCCATCTGCATATAAATGTTCTAGAGCTGAGGGTGGTGGTTCTGGTGTTGCAAGCATTCCATCCCCTGCTGCCATCTGGGACAATTGTGATTCAATCAGACAACATGGCCATGATCTGGTACATCAACAAGCAAGGTGGAACCAAATCTTACCCCCTTTGTCGAGAGGCCATGAGGATATGGCAATGGGCGATGGCTACCAACCGTTTTCTTCTAGCAACGCACATTCCCAGGCGTCCCAGTGTGATAGCAGACAGACCCAGCAGGTGCATTCTCCAACCTCACGAGTGGTCCATGAATCCCTCGATAGTGGAGGAGATCTTTCACTGCTGGGGCCATCCTTGCTGCGACCTCTTTGCATCCCCGACCAACTACAAATGTAGCAACTACTTCACCCTGATTTTCACCCAGGGATGCTCTAGTCCACGATTCACCCTTGGGTCTTCTTTATGCATTCCCACCCTTTCCCTTCATTCCCCAGTTTCTGAATAAAGCCCGTCAGTTGAAGAGCAAGGTGATCCTCGTAGCACCATATTGGCCTTAACAGATTTGGTTCCCCTTTCTTTGGCCTCACCAACTAGATCGACCATGGATTCTCCATCCAACCCCGGAGTTGATCTCACATCCACAGAACCTGATCCATCCCATCCCTGATCCATCCCAACTTGAACAGCCTGAAGCTCACGGCTTGGCTACTCCAGTTCCCTTGATTGCCAGGCAGAATGATCTTTCTTTACCAGTACGTGACATTCTTATTGCATCCCATAAGTCTTCCACTAGAATTACTTATCTGAGCAAGTGGAAAAGATTTACCTGTTGGCTGAAAGATAAACAAGTAGGACCCTTCTCAGCACCAGTGTCGATAATACTAGACTATCTGGCCGACCTTTTTCAATCGGGTCTATCGGCCTCTACCATTAGAATTCATTTGGCTGCAATCTCTAATTTTCATGAGGGTGTCCAAGATTCCTCTCTTATATCCCAAAAATTGTGCAAGACCTTCATAAAAGGTGTGAATTATCTAAAGCCACATTTTAGGGAACCTATTCAACCATGGGATTTAACATTAGTTCTACAAGCTCTGACAATGCCACCTTTTGAACCAGCCTCTTCTTGCGACCTCAAGCATTTGTCATGGAAAACCTTGTTTTTGGCCGCCATTACTTCTGCCAGACGTATTTCTGAGCTTCAAGCTTTATGTATCAAGAGTCCATACTTGATTTTTCATAGAGATAGAGTGTCTCTGAGAATTAATCCATCATTTCTGCCAAAGGTGATATCTGAAATGTCCATTAATCAAACCACTGAATTGCCAGTTTTCTTTCCCAATCATTCACACAGAGGAGAGTATTGCCTACATACCCTAGATATCCACAGGCAAATCTGTTTTTACATAAACAGGACTAGGTCCTTTTGAAAATCTGACCAGTTAGTTTTGGCCTTTTCTGGGCCTACATTAGGATCTGCTGTTGCTAAGGTCACAATAGCTAGATGGTTGAAGAACTGTGTGACCTTCATCTATACACAACGCAATATCTCGTTGCCTACTACCATGAAAGCTCATTTAACAAGGTAGGTGACAACTTCTGCTGCCCTCCATGCCAGAGCTTCTTTACATGACATCTGTGCAGCTGCAACTTGGGGCTACGCCTCATACCTTCATCAATCGTTACAAATTGGATTTGGCCTCCAGGGGAAGAGCATCTTTCGGTTCTATGGTGTTCAGGAATGTCCTTCCATGACAGCCTCCCAGGAATAGAGGTATCTGGGGACTCTGTCCCATGCATAAGGAATGAACAAGGATTAACAATATCAGATAAAGAAGTTATGTCTTACCATAATGTTCCATCTGTATTGTTGATCCTTGTTCATTCATTACGACCCCCCCCTCCTTCCCCCTCCTGTGGTTTCTAGTGGATCTCACCATCTGGCTCTCTTAGGTTACTTGACCAGAGGTAGCCTCTACCTTCTTTGACATGCAAACTCACTCTGAGGTAACGGAGAGGGGGATTGTGGGTAAGAGTTTAGCTTGAGAGTTTGAAGCTGACGCGAGCTTGGAATATGGCCAGCTTGGTTTCGAGGTTGTAACCAATACCCATGCGTAATGACTGAACAAAGATCAACAGTACAGATGGAACATTATGGTAAGACATAACTTCTTTTCCTGCTAGAATGGCTGCTTCTCTTATCACAGTCATGTAATGTAATCCCACAACAACTGTTGGTCAACATCCACAGAACAAGTTGTGTGGTATAGTATTCCCAATTTTGGTTTACATTCACTCATTCTGATGCATGATATAATTATTTAAGCACCAACTTAATGTATATCTACCATGGCTTAGTGGTACTTCATGTGTAGTGTGTGCAAGGTCCAGGGTTCAAGACTTGCAGAGGTGTTTTATTTTGTTCCTGAGCAGAACAAGGGCCCTCACATACAGAGTGACTAAGGCACTTTTAAGCAGTTGTGAGCAGGTTTGCGTGGGTTTGTGCAATGCCTGGCATAGCATAGCCAAGCGCAAACAAGCGCAAACCCGCTCACTACTACTTAATAGTGCTTACTCCTGCTCACCCCAGCACTAATTTCTTTGAAAGAAAAGAAAAATGGGGAGATAGGAAAGTGGTGAAAAAGGGGCACAAAGAGGGAAAGACAGTATGGAAAATAGCTCGGGATGTGCAGGACAGGTGTAGGGAAGGTCCATAGCCGCCCATTTTTTCAACAGCAACAGATGTGCATATGCAATAAATTTGGAGGTAGATATGAACCCATCAACCCCTGAGAGAGGGGTGAGGGCAACAAAGTATGTTGTAATGCCAATTAAACAACATTTCATGTGTCCAGTGGACATGTGTGCAAAATGGGCAGCTATGTATGGGGCGTAAGTTTTTTTGGGAACAGATTGCCTTTTTTTTTTTCAGGTGAGAGTGGAATGTGGGGTAGGGGAAGTAGGTATATTTGGGGAGGTAGGTTGGGGAGGTAAACAGACAAGATAAACAAGATGCATACAGGGGCGGTATATGACACATGCGGTGGGTGAACACCTTTGATGGGGAGGGTTTGGAAATTGCAAGCCCATGAGCCCCCAGATAGAAACAGTGGGACTGAGGTCCCCACCCATGGGCAGTCACCACTGCACCTTCACGGCCCAGAAGGTGGCTGTGCTGGGGGCTGTGTAGGAGGGGCTGGCTGACCTGTGAGTTGCGCCACTTGGGCCTCAAGCTGGCGTAGGGGTTCTGCAACACAATGTTCAAACTCTCTATGCACCACAGCCCGGACCTTACGAAAGATGATAGGTGCCTCTTCTGCCCACGCTTGCATGGGGGGGAATGAGCCCCATCCCCTGCAGTGCTTCTACCCGAAGGTGGCACAAGACCAATGGAAGAGGAGGTCCCAGGCTGGGCACCGGATCTGCTGGCGCCAGGTGCCATGGCCAGCTGAGGTGGGACAGGTGGGTCCGCTGGGACCAGCCTTCCCATGTGAACTATGTTTTGGAGAGTTTAATAAAGATATGGGTTAGTAACAGTCAAGAGCATTCCCAATTAGTTATAACAGCATGCAGAAATATTCCCATTAACCCAACTCACCAGATTTTCAACAGTTGAAAAGCAAGCATAACACATGCATATATAGAGCAATAGTGGACATTACAACGGCATGCAGGTTTAATTGATGGCAACAGGCCACCAATATTGTGGTATTTTAACAGGGCATATACATGGAAATAAATGCAAATATTTATAAACCAATAGGACATATGTCCTAACAAATGTTTTGAGATTAGACATACCGATTGAGGTGTGGAATTGCATTTTTATGCACATACAGTAGGGTGGAAAAAGATAGCTCAATTAACAACTTATATATCCTTCTAGTTTTCACTACATTCCTATTAACTGCAGTTATATGTCCCTTACATGTATTATTACACTACCCAATGCCCTTATATTGTGCAAATGGATTTTGCTAGATCATTGTATACATGAGCTGTATCTTACATACAAACTGTCCAAGATGCAGATGTTACTGCAACATATTTTGAGAATTGCTCATACACATTGGTCCAGTTCATCCCCCTACGCTACTTCAGGTCAGAATAATGGTGCCGGACCTGCTCACCAGTCCAAGGAACACCAGTGGCACTGTTGAGATCATGGGCAAGACTGTTTCAGGCCTCCGTTTTATGTTGGGTACCCTGGTACTGGCCCTGCAGGAGTCTTTGCTGATGATTGTGGACGAGGAGCCAAACCATAATTTTGGACTCCTGGATGCCCCAGCATTGCACTCTAAACCGTGTGCCCTCACCCACTCCAGCCATGCTGACTGCAGAAGGAAACTACAGCCAGTTATAGCAAGTATTCCTGCCTGTGGAGATTAAATATGCCTCATTTCCCATACCTATTTGTGATTGGCCAGTTTTGAAAAAGCTCAGCTGTGGGCACGCCTGCTTAGCTGATGTTGGCAATGTTTAAAATCCCTTTGATAGATATGTCTCTGTTGAAAGTGCATGTTTGTGAAATGCTGTCTTGGCTTAGTGGTTAAGTACTGTGACTACAGTGCACAGTATCCTGAGTTCGAGCTCTGTCACTGCTTTTTATTTTCCTGCTGGGCAGAACTGACTGGTTAAGGAATAGTAAAGCAGGTATGAGCGTGTTTACCTGACTTTGCCTGACGTTGCACTGGTTAGTGTGGAGTTGCTCAAAGGTAATCAGCAGTAATGTGCGGTGAACCTGTGTTACTCCTCCTTAGCATTGTGCAGCTATGTGCAAATGTATTTAAATATACTCAGTACTGGTAACGTGGTTAGCAGTGCTTTACATTGCTTAAAATAAGGTACTCATGCCTCAGAATGCATAAACATTTCACCTTCATATATATAATTCATGCACTACTAAATTTAACATTTCAATGCTTTTAACAAAACTTATACGTAAAAAAATGTCAGGAAATGTTTTTGTATATGGATTTCCCACAGAAAATGGAATGTGTAGTAGTGGGACTTGAACTGGGAATGCCTCCTCTTTGTCCGAAAGCTCTAACAAGTATGCTATCGCTATGTTGCTTAATTTGAATATATATTTTTTGTTATCCTCTTCTGGTGTCTAAGCTGCTGTAACTGTAGCTAAGCAATGGGCAAACCCAACAACCACAAGAGCTATATCGGAAGATAAAAAAAAATATTTTTATTTTTTATTCTGTTAGTTGTTGAACATATGGGGGAGTGTAGTGTTACATTGTACCCATATGAGCAAACTCACTCATTTAAATGTGAAGTTGCGGCATTTCTTCATCGCAGGGGCATGGATATTTGGACTGCTCGGCAGTCCGACATGCCCCCTAAACTCATCCACGATCCGTGTAGGCTTTGGAGTTGAGGCAGCACACCCTCATTAATATGCATGGTGCGCTGCCATCATAATCTTACACTGACGCTTCCGTGCAAGATTAATCTAGTCTTACACAGAAGATTAGTAAATCCGGGGGAATGTCACCTGCATACTATTGTAAGGGCCACTATGGTTCCATATATGCATGTGGTCTGTTTGCTATGTGATTGCTGCACATCTGTTGTTTTGCATTATAGGGGATATCTATGCATGCTGTTGGACATGATCCGGGAATGTGTGGACTATTGCTATCCACATATGTTCTATAGCAGTGACACAATAGCATTTTTAGGGAACATTTGCCAGCAGTACCACCTCTCCCACCTCATCTGACCATGTTACCAGGCCACATCCATGTGTGACCCACCCTGAGGCCTCCACATCTATTGGTCCTGCACTACCTTCAGGTGGAACCACCTCAGGGGATGGTGTTCACCCCGCCCCTGGAGCACACACAGACATCATCCTGTCACCTCAGGTGAGGGTCCAGGGTCCTGTGCATCGGGAGCTCCACAGAGACTTGGAGAATGTACTACAGCATCTTGAGGCCCTCAGTACACACTCACAGAGTCTGCATGCCCCCTCCTGCTCAGCCTCCAGCCCAGGCACCTTCAGGGCCGTGAAGCTGATGTTGTGACTGGCCATGGGTGGGGGGCTTGGTCCCATTATTTCTGTATGGGGGCTCATGGGGCTTCCACACCGCAGGCAACACTCCCCATCCAGTGTATTTACACGCCACATGTGTCATATACTGACCCTGTAGGCTGTCTTCTCTATCTGCCAACCCAAACCAGCTGCACATATATACCTGCTAGCCTTCCCCAAATTCCCAATCCCACCTTTACAATCAAGGGCAATGTGTTCCCAACGTGGGGTTCACATCAGACATAACTGTCCATTTTGCATACAATTACTGCTGTATATATATATATATATATATATATATATATATATATGTGTGTGTGTGCATTGATATGTGCAATGTTCCTTCACACATATCATGCAGCACTGTCATGCAAAAGTAGGGGACATGTATTTATATACGTATGTGTGTGTTTGTATATATGTTGACATGTACACACACACACACACACACACATATATATATATATATATATATATATATATATATATATATATATATATTTTTATATATGTGTGTATTTTATATATATATATATATATATATATATATATATATATATGTGTGTGTGTGTGTATCAGTTCATAGGTAGGTACTAGGCTATTGGCCCTAGGGCCTATATAAGCCTAGCCAAAAGGTACCCTGGCTTTCGCCACCCAAAAAAAATATTTTCCTGTGCCACTGTTGAGCAGATCCACAGAAGTGACCCCTGGGGTGAATTTCCTATCTCCCATCCAATCATCAAGATTTTTCTTGAAGAGTGCTAATGAGGAGCTTTGTTTGATATACATAGGTAGTTTGTTCCAGAGTATGGGAAGTCTCTGGGACAGGAAACTATCCCTCCAGCATGTTCTGTTTATTGTGGTGACAAGGTTTAGGCCCCTAGAGCGTGTAGCTCATAGAGACTGGGATTTCATTAAGTGGAGCATGTCTAAAAGCTCGGGGTTTGACATAGCTTTGTGTGTTAGGCAGAGATCGCCTCTGAGTATGTGATATGCGACGGGGTAAAGCTGCAGTGTTTTGAGACGGTCTGCGTAGAGCATCTGTTCGAGGCCAGTAATCCTCTTTGTGAGGTATTTCTGCGGCCTTTCCAGTTGTTGTAGATGTCTTGTGAGGTACATACCAAAAGGGGCATTGTACTCTATAATGGGTCTGAGTGACGAGTAGAGGGGAACAATGACCTCTTTTTTCCTGGATGAGAAAGCTTTTGTGAGGAGGTGTGCCACGTAGAAGGATTTCCTGATTACTGTGGCAACGTGGTTATCAAAGGAGAGACTACTGTCCACCTGTGTCCCAAGGTCTCTTATCACACTTTCGGTGTTAAGCAGACTACCGCCTATGTGGTAGTTCATGGGTACAGAGTTTTTACCAAAAGGGATGACAATGCACTTTTTGGCATTGAGCTTGAGGCCATGGCTTTGACACCAGGCATCTGTCTCAGCGAGGCCCTTTTGTAGGATGTCCACATCTTCTGGAGTTTCGATTATGGCTCCTAGTTTGCAGTCATCTGCGAACTTCATTAGCCAAAGACCTTCTGTGTTAGCCTGTACTTCAGAGAAGTAGATACCAAACAGGAGAGGACCCAGGACTGAACCCTGTGGTACTCCACTTGTCACTGGTCTGAAGTTGGATTTGGAGTCTGCTACTTTCACAGTGTGGGTTCTGTCATTGAGCCAGTTGGCAACCCATCTTGTGACATAGGGATTTATACCTAGTTTAGAGAGTTTATTTATAATTCCAGAGTGGGGGATGGTGTTGAAAGCCTTGGCGAAATCTAGATAGGCTGTTTGAACCACCTTACCCTCATCTACTGCTTTGGTGACTGCTTCAAAGAAGTCTAAGTTTAGGAGACATGATCTGCCTTTTACAAACCTAAACTGGGTGGGGTTCTGAGTTAGGAGATTTCCAATGTCATTGTTTATAAGTTCCATGATGATACGTTCCATAGCCTTGCAGACCAGGCTCATTAGGCTAATGGGGTGGTAGTTTCCGGGATCTGTGGTGGCTCCCCATTTGTGGAGTGGGATAACCGTCACTGTGCGCCATTCAGTGGGCACTTAACCTGAGGTGAGGCTGTGATTGAGCATGGTACTTAGGTGGGGTGCCAGTTCATTCTGTAGTTCATGTAGAACACAGCCTGGGTTGCCAGGTCCCATGAATGCTGTGTTGTTCGCTTTGGATAGTGTGTTTTTTACCTGTGCAGCCGTGATTACAGGAACTTTGTATTCTTCTGGTATAGAGATGGACCCTTTAGGGGATGACAGGGGGTAAAGACAGCACTGAACCTATATGCCAGGATGTTGGCAATATCAGTTGGTTCTGTATATTTAGTGCCATTGTGCTGTAACTCAGAGCAGATCTGAGAGTTGCCATTGAGATTCTTGACATAGCTATAGAATGCTTTGTGGTTGTCGTTAGAGTCAGTGGCAATTTTGTTTTCGTAACTAGCTTTGGAGGATTTTATGAGGGATCTCAGCTTATTACTGAGGCTGACCAGGGAGTTTTTCCAATCATGGGATTTTACTCTTTTTTGCAACAGTTTCTTTCTTCTGTTGTAGAGTTTGTTTATGGCAGAGGACCACCAGATTGGCTTCCTTTTTTTGGAGGATAGCATCTTGGTTCTGATAGGGATTGCATGATCCATGCACTCGTGTAAGTGCTTATAAAGTGCATTTGTGTAGGATTCAGCAGTCATACCTCTATTGTCCGTCAGCATGGGTGTCGTGAAGTTTGCTACTTCTGTCTTAAGAAGCGTGAAGTTGGCTTTGGAGAAACTTTGGTTTCCCTAATGGGGGGTGGGGGAGGGATGTGGATGTCTAGGGTGATTAGCTTGTGGTCGGATCTGACCAACAAGGAATTGACCTCTGGTGTGGAGCACCAGTTACCCATGTTGGTAATAACCTGGTCTAGGATGTTGCTGCCCCTGATGGGGGTGTGGATAAGTTGATCTAAGTCATTGTAATTTATGAATTCCAGAAAACGTTGAGCACAAGAGTTGGTACATGAGTAGTTTTCCCAGTTAATGGTGGGGTAGTTGAAATCGCCCATTATTAGGGTGTTAGGTTGTACCCTAATACTTTCCAGTGTATCAAGAAATGAGGATTGGGAATCCTGGGGCATGGTGGGGGATCTGTAGCAAGCTACAATTTGGATTGCGGTCTTTCCCAGAGTTAGTTGCACTTGGATAATCTCGGATGCATTATGCTGAGCAACTAGCCTGGAGGTGTGGATATCCTTAATGAATATGGACACGCCTCCACCTTTAGTGTTTCGGTCCAGGTTAGGTGGCCGAAAGGTGTGGTATGAATTATAGCCTGGTAATGCAGGGGTACTCTCTGCAGCCTTGAACCAGGTCTCTGTCACTACACAGATGTTGATGTTCTCCATTTTAAGGAGTGCCTCGAGTGAGTGCATTTTGAGGTTTAGGCTTCTAGCATTGAGTAGCAATACCCTCAGATTCTTCTTGCTTGTACCTGTTACGGTGGTGAATTTGTCATTTGAACCTTGCCTAAAAAAGGCACTATAGGGTGGCTAGAGCCTTAGCCAGTATCCAGAATCCCAGGGGCGACAGGTGCAGGCCATCTCTGGCAAAGCATCGTGGTTTGTTGATCATGTCATCCCAGGCAGACAGGTACTGGATCCCCTTAGAATGACACCAGAAGCTTAGCCAATTGTTGAAGTCAATCATTTTGTCCTTGTACTGTGGTATCATTCTGGGTGATGGTAGGATGCTACTCAGGGCTTGGTCATACCTGCCTAGGCTACAAGATCAGACAGCTCCTCCATGTCCCTTTTCAGGTAGTCCAGGGAGGTATGTCTCAGGTCATTCACACCAACATGGACAGTGACAGAGTCATATTTGTACTTGTTGTGAAGTGACCTGAGTGCATGAGTTATGTGGTGGATCCTGACACCTGACAGACAGCTGACAGTAACGTTCTCCTTTTTTAGCCTGGTGAGTGGAACATCAGTGTGCCTGACTATAGAGTTACCAATGACTAGAGTGTTGGGTACGTTGTTATGCCTTATGGGCTGTGGTTGAGTGACACACTGAGTTTGTGGGATATGTGTCATTTGGGTTGTGTTGGGGGTGGAGGTTGCCTGTGTTTCTGCTTTGGAGGTCCCTGTTGCTTTGGCAGGTTTTTACTGAAAGCCTCCATGAATGTAGGCGCGTGTTTTGTGTTTCTATGTGTGTGTTTTGGTGGTAAAGGTTTTGAGGAACTATGTGCTGAGTGTGGTGTGGTGCAAGTGTTTACCTTCTCCTCTTGACTGTCTAGTCCAGTCTTAGGTGAAGAAAGTGCATCTCTCACATGTTGTAGTGTTGGGTGGATGAGGCAATTGCTGCATTGCCCCAAGATGCCAGATTCATCAGGTAGACATGAGAAAACACCGGAAGCTGACCCTTAGACATGCCTGGATAGGTGCTTATTTGTTAAGTACTAGAAACTATTTTTCTCTAGACAGTGAGGAAAGCTGAGTGCTGTAGTAATTTGTAGCTTATTTAGTGCTTACAATAAGTTATGAACAAGTGCTGAGCTCAAAGAAACTGACTTGAGTGCTGAAACCAAAAAAACTGGCTAGTTCTAAGAAACAAAATTAAGTTTGAAGGCTTCCCTCCAACACAGAAATGCCTGGGGCTCAGAAGCCCACAGACAGTCCTGGACACAGCAAATCTGTATCCAGACTAGACTACCCACAGGAAAGGCAAGAAACAAGCTTAGAATTTTTTTTTAAGTGGAAAGAGAGAGAAAGGATGAGCAGAAACTAAGCTGATTGGCCTTCTTAAATGTTCTCCCTGTATTAGGTAGAATGAGGTAATGACACTAGCCTGGGAGGAGGGTCCCAGATCAAATTTACAGTAGGGGCGGGCAACTGCAAAGCCACCAACTATAAGAACAGCATACCAATAGGGAGGGAGGGCGGAAAACAAACTGCAGAAATCTTTCTCACAGCAGAAAAGCAGCAGTGAGCTTTTAAATGAAAGCTTTAAACAGCTAAAGGAGCCTCTAGAGAAAGCTTTTAACTGCAAACAAGTTATCAGAATCAAACAACCCAACAGATGCTTAATAAAAGTGGACAATTTCCAGTTAATACCTCACACACAGTGAAACTAGCTAGAAAAATATACAGTAGACAAAGTGCTTTAAATAACTTGAAAAAATAAGCAAAAAACAGGATACTTAATGTTATATATTATAGATCCGAGTTTTCTCAGTGTCCTTCCTTCGATTAGCTCAGTGTGGAAAAAAAAAAAAATATATATATATATGTATATATATATATATATATATATATATATATAATATATATGTATATATATATATATATATATATATATATATAAATATATATGTATATATATATATATATATATATATAAGCATACATATGGGTGTCTGTATATCTGTAGACATACATGTATATATATGTATGGGTCTACTATAGAAGACCGAAAATCCACTTCTCCAAAAACGAGAAGTGGAGTCCTGGTTACGCGAAAGTGCACTTAACTGAAAATGCACTTTCGCAAAATTCAGTTCAACGAACCGATAAAAACACAAAAAAACACTAACATGACATTTAGTGGGGGGCTCCACCCCCACACCCCCCTACTTAAATATACCAACTCCGAGATCGCACTACAGTGGGGAATAGGTAAATTCCCTATTCCCCACTGTACTGTGCCTCAGTGCTCCTGTATCCCTCAACGGTTCATTGAACCGTGTTTCGCGAAAGTACACTTTTGGTTAAGTGCACTTTCACGTAACCGAGCATCTGCTTTCTGTTTGTGGACAAGTGTATGTTCGGTTATTTTAAGTAGACCCATATGTATATATACACATATATATAAATCTATATATATGGGATGCATTCAGACATCAGGTACACACTCTGTAACATTCCTTCCTGCCCAGCTGCACTGTTCTGCCTTGCTACAACACAGACAGTGCCACATGTGGATACAGCCTAACCTTAGGGTGTGTATATTGGGACAGATTGCAGGTAAGCCTATTACACACCTATGGCATTTGTGCATGCTACATTACATGTTGACATGACTGTCCTGCAAGTGGCGGGCTCTGGAACTCATCTGTGTACCTACTCAGCACAGACTCCACGTGGGCCAGCAGAGTTATCCAGGCTACAGAGAGCTGAAAAAGCGACTTTTCTTGATAAATAAGTATTTTTTTGTTGCTTTTATCATCTGAATACCTAGCGACTGTATCTCGCCTGCCTTGCTGTTACATTGCAACTGTTTTTTTCTGCATTTAACTTAATTTTGCACTTATAATCTCTGTTTGTTACTTATAAACTGTATTGTAGCATTTCTTCTGTGTTAGCTGTAAAAGCTGGTTAATAGCATTTATAAGTGTTTGCTGTACCTGCCTGTTCTTTGAAAAAAAAAAAAAATCTCTTGTTTTTCCTGCTTTACTGGGTTAGATTAGTCCAGTTTCAGAGTTTGCTGATTCCTGGGCTTTGTTTGTGGTTCCTGTGTACTGTTTCCTTGCCTTATTTGGGGAAAGGAAGTTACCTTGCTTACCAGTGAGAGGGGGAAGCATTGAGCTGCCTTTTGGTCCAGTTTTGTGAGGTTTCAGACAGTAACTAGTAGTTTATTGGTCATTTGGGGCCAGTTTCTAGCTTTTTCCAGCCCCCTGGTATAAAACACGCTAACGCCGTGTTTTCCAGCTTGTACCTACTCAGCACAGACTCCACGTGGGCCAGCAGAGTTATCCAGGCTACAGAGAGCTGAAAAAGCGACTTTTCTTGATAAGTATTTTTTTGTTGCTTTTATCATCTGAATACCTAGCGACTGTATCTCGCCTGCCTTGCTGTTACATTGCAACTGTTTTTTTCTGGATTTAACTTAATTTTGCACTTATAATCTCTGTTTGTTACTTATAAACTGTATTGTAGCATTTATTCTGTGTTAGCTGTAAAAGCTGGTTAATAGCATTTATAAGTGTTTGCTGTACCTGCCTGTTCTTTGAAAAAAAAAAAAAAAAAAATCTCTTGTTTTTCCTGCTTTACTGGGTTAGATTAGTCCAGTTTCAGAGTTTGCTGATTCCTGGGCTTTGTTTGTGGTTCCTGTGTACTGTTTCCTTGCCTTATTTGGGGAAAGGAAGTTACCTTGCTTACCAGTGAGAGGGGAAGCATTGAGCTGCCTTTTGGTCCAGTTTTGTGAGGTTTCAGACAGTAACTAGTAGTTTATTGGTCATTTGGGGCCAGTTTCTAGCTTTTTCCAGCCCCCTGGTATAAAACAAGCTAAACGCTGTTTTCCAGCTTGTACCTACTCAGCACAGACTCCACGTGGCCAGCAGAGTTATCCAGGCTACAGAGAGCTGAAAAGCGACTTTTCTTGATAAATAAGTATTTTTTTGTTGCTTTTATCATCTGAATACCTAGCGACTGTATCTCGCCTGCCTTGCTGTTACATTGCAACTGTTTTTTTCTGCATTTAACTTAATTTTGCACTTATAATCTCTGTTTGTTACTTATAAACTGTATTGTAGCATTTCTTCTGTGTTAGCTGTAAAAGCTGGTTAATAGCATTTATAAGTGTTTGCTGTACCTGCCTGTTCTTTGAAAAAAAAAAAAAAAAAAAAAAATCTCTTGTTTTTCCTGCTTTACTGGGTTAGATTAGTCCAGTTTCAGAGTTTGCTGATTCCTGGGCTTTGTTTGTGGTTCCTGTGTACTGTTTCCTTGCCTTATTTGGGGGAAAGGAAGTTACCTTGCTTACCAGTGAGAGGGGAAGCATTGAGCTGCCTTTTGGTCCAGTTTTGTGAGGTTTCAGACAGTAACTAGTAGTTTATTGGTCATTTGGGGCCAGTTTCTAGCTTTTTCCAGCCCCCTGGTATAAAACACGCTAAACGCGTGTTTTCCAGCTTGTACCTACTCAGCACAGACTCCACGTGGGCCAGCAGAGTTATCCAGGCTACAGAGAGCTGAAAAAGCGACTTTTCTTGATAAATAAGTATTTTTTTGTTGCTTTTATCATCTGAATACCTAGCGACTGTATCTCGCCTGCCTTGCTGTTACATTGCAACTGTTTTTTTCTGAATTTAACTTAATTTTGCACTTATAATCTCTGTTTGTTACTTATAAACTGTATTGTAGCATTTCTTCTGTGTTAGCTGTAAAAGCTGGTTAATAGCATTTATAAGTGTTTGCTGTACCTGCCTGTTCTTTGAAAAAAAAAAAAAATCTCTTGTTTTTCCTGCTTTACTGGGTTAGATTAGTCCAGTTTCAGAGTTTGCTGATTCCTGGGCTTTGTTTGTGGTTCCTGTGTACTGTTTCCTTGCCTTATTTGGGGGAAAGGAAGTTACCTTGCTTACCAGTGAGAGGGGGAAGCATTGAGCTGCCTTTTGGTCCAGTTTTGTGAGGTTTCAGACAGTAACTAGTAGTTTATTGGTCATTTGGGGCCAGTTTCTAGCTTTTTCCAACCCCCTGGTATAAAACGCTAAACGCCAAGATTAGCGATTTAGCGGAGTTGCCACAGTTGCACACTAGGGCAGCGGTTAGCAAAGTTGAAACTATTTGGCCCATCTAAATTCCACTCTTCAAATTTTCCCTTAAAACTACCTTCCTTGAACTATACTACTGATCTAACCTGCGTATCCTATAACTAAAAAGATCATCTCTACTTGACTCCAAGTAGACTATACTCTATCTGTAAAACCTAGCACTTGCTCCTACAGTACTTATCACCTTGATACAGCACTCTAGGTATAGTTAGTACCCCAAAAGGCAAACCCCATTTCTTGCTCACCCACATCCCCAAAACTCTTTTAAAAGTTTTTTTGTCTATTCCCTTCTAGCATGTCGAGGGATCAGTTGCTAGTGTCCTCTCCTACTCAGCTGGTGAACCTGGGAATATTGAGGCAATGTTACAACTGCCTCATGTACACAGACAACCCTCTCCTCCTCCCACAAAACACAAATACATGCGAGATGCACTTATACGGCCAAACTGGAGGCTGAGCTCTCTCAACACAGGACTGGCAAGACCAGACAGGATGAGAAGGTCACCACATACACTATAGACCCAGTCTCACATAGTACCATCACAACCTCAAATCATACACATATACACACAAAGACATACTCGGAGGCTCTGATCAAAAATCTACCAAAACAGCAGAGGCCACCAAAGCAGACACGCAAACAACTACCACCTCAAAACACAACACCTGCAACACATAGACCTCATAGTCAGTGTGTCAAACAGTCACAGCCCTTAAGGCCAAACACAATGCCAGACACACTAGTCATTGGTGACTCCATAGTCAGACACACTGACGTCCGCTCACCAGACTGAGTAAGGAGAAGGTCACAGTAAGCTGCTTGTCGGGTGCTAGAATCCGCCACATAACACATGCACTCAGGTCTCTCAACAGCAGGTACAAGTACGATTCAATCATTGTCCACGCTGGTGTTAATGACCTGAGGCACCTCCTTGGACTACATGAAAAGAGACATAGAGGAGCTCTCTGATTATGTAGCCCAAGCAGGTATGACCCTGACCTTGAGCAGTATCCTACCTTCACCGAGAATGATGCCACAATACAGAGATAAGATGATCAGCTTTAACAATTGGCTTAAATTCTGGTGTCATTCAAAGGGGATCCAATGTCTGTCTGCCTGGGATGACATGCTGGACAAGCCACGCTGCTTCAAGGGACGGCTTGCACTTGTCACCCTGGGATTCGGATTCTGGCAAAGGCTCTTGCCACCCCATAGTGCCTTTTTAGGCAAGGCTCAAATTCTAAACCTACCACCCTAGAACAAAACAAAAAAAAAACTAAGGGTAATGCTGCTCAATGCCAGAAGTCTCAACCTCAAGATGCACGACTCGAGGCCCTTCTCAGTATGGAGAACATCGATGTCTGTGCTGTGACAGAAACCTGGTTCAAGGCTCCTGAGAGCACCCCAGCACTATCAGGTTTTACCTCATATCATGCGTTCCGCCCCAAAACCCGGACAACACCAAGAAGAAAGGAGGAGGGGTATCCATATTCATCAAGGACACCCACACCTCAAGATTGGTGGCATCGCACGATGCATCGGAAACCATCCAGGTGCAGTTAACCATAGGCAAGACTGCTCTGCAAATTGTAGCATGTTACAGGCCACCCTCGCAAACTCAGGAATCTCATATGGCCTTCCTGAAAACACTGGAGGGATAAATGTATCTCCAACCACCATCATACTAGGTGACTTCAACTACCCAAATATAGACTGGGAACACTACTCAAGCCCAAACACTCTAGCCCAAAAGTTCCTGGAATTCATAAACTCAAATGCCATGGAACAACTAGTCACCATCCCCACAAGAGGAGAGAACATACTTGATCTCATCATCACAAACATGGGAGCACAATGTTCAGTGCCAGAAGTATACCCCTCACTGGTGAGATCTGATCACAAACTAATCTCGCTGGAGGTCCTCATCCCGCCCCACCGAAATGAAAAGACCACAGTAAAGAATTTCTCGAAGCCGACTTCACACTCCTAAAGACTAGTGTGGTCTCCTTTAAGGCCCCTGAGCCAGCGGTTAACATTACTCAAACCGCAGAATCACTGACAAATGCCTTCTACCAGCACCTGCAGGCTGCATGGATCAGGCAATCCCAAGCAAAACAAAGACTCTTTGTACCAAAGGCAAGCGTCCAGTTTGGTGGACCCCAGCCATAAACAAACTCTACAACAAAAGGAGAAAGCTACTACAAGATAGAGCAAAATCCTTAAAAGGTAAGACACCGCTGATCACTATAAGTAAAAAGCTGAGAGCTCTCATAAAATCATCCAAAGCTAATTTTGAGAGAAAAATAGCTAAGGACTCTAAAGACAACCATAAGGCATTCTTTAGCTATGTCAGAAACCTAGGAGGAAACTCCCAGATATGCTCAGAATTAGTTCATAATGATGTGAAGATTACTGATCCTACAGACATTGCCAACATACTGGCTGACAGGTTCAGTGCAAACTTCTCTCCTCCCCAAAGGAGAGATATCTATACCAAATGATTGTAGCCCCCAAACATCTCTACGCCCAGGTGAGAACTGCTCTCTCCAAGGCAAAGAACACAGCATCCATGGGACCTGATGGTGTCCCCGGCTGTGTGCTCCATGAACTCAACGAGGAATTAAATCCACAGTTAGGACAGCTGTTTAATCTTAGTCTCGCCTCCGGATACGTACCCAGGGAATGGCGCACAGCGACTGTGGTCCCACTCCACAAAGGCGGCGCTTCCACCGACCCTGGAAATTACCGCCCCATTAGCTTGACAAGCCTTATCTGCAAAGCCATGGAGAGGATCATAATGGATCTCATAAATAAAGACATAGGGAATTTGCAGACTTTGGATTCAACCCAGTTTGGCTTTGTCAAAGGCAGATCATGCCTTCTAAACTTGGTCGACTTTTTTGAAACAGTCACCAAGGCCATTGATGAGGGAAAGGCAGTCCATACAGCCTACCTAGACCTGGCGAAGGCTTTCGATACAATACCCCACTCGGGTATCATTGAAAAACTCATCAACTTAAATGTAAACCCATACATTACAAGATGGGTTGCAAACTGGCTGAGCGACAGAACACACAGGGTCAGGGTTGCTGGTGCCATGTCAGACTCAAAGCCTGTCACAAGTGGTGTCCCACAGGGCTCAGTCCTGGGCCCACTCTTGTTTGGCATCTACTTTTCTGAAGTACAAGCAAACACAGGAGGGTTATGGCTGACAAAGTTTGCAGATGACTGCAAACTGGGTGCCGTAGTTGAAAACACATCCGACACAGATATCCTCCAGAAGGGTCTCACAGAAGCGGATAACTGGTGCCAGAGCCATGGCCTTAAGTTAAATGCCAAGAAATGCATAGTCATACCCTTCGGGAAAAATAAGGTCACCCCTAGCTACCAAACAGGTGGCAATCACCTGAACACAGAAGAAGTTATTAGGGACCTAGGAACCCAGGTTGACAGTAGCCTTTCATTCGACAGTCATATTGCTAAAGTGGTTAGGAAGACCTTCTACATTGCCCACCTTATCATGAAGGGATTCACATCCAGATCAAGGGAAGTCATGGTCCCCTATACTCATCACTCATCAGACCAATGATTGAGTACAATGCCCCATTCGGAATGTACCTGACCCGACACTTGCAGCAGCTGGAGAGGCCACAAAGTTCCTCACCAAAAGGATAAAGGGTCTCAAAAATCTGTCTTATGCTGCCCGACTGAAAGAACTCCAGTTATATTCAGTTGCGTCGCTTGCTCAGAGGGGACCTATGCCTGACATACAAGGCAATGTCAAACCCAGACCTGATGAACATGCTTCATCTCAAAAATCTAGATCCCTCAGAGCCACAAGGGCGGAGACTTAAACCTAGACACGGTTATTAATAGGGACGTGCTGGAGGGATAGATTCATCACCCAAAGACTCCTATGCTGTGGAACAAAATCCCGGTTTATGTGAGGCAAAGCACCTCGCTGGCCTTGTTTAAGAGAAATCTTGACCAATGGATGGGAGATCGCAGATACACCCCAGGGGTTACCTCAGTGTCACTGCTAGACAGAGGCACAGCTAAATAATGGGCATAGTTTCTCCTACCTAAAGGGGAGGCGTAAGCCACACAACTATGGGCTAGGCTTATAAATGCCCTCGGGCAGATAGCCTAGTATGAACCTATGAACCTATGAACCTATGAACCTATGAACAGCATTACTTCCACCACTAGCTGTTTGCCAGACTAATATACATGACATGCGGTAACGAACACACACTATTATGGTTTACATCTTTGTTATTCAGTGCTGATCTGCACAGTTGACAGGTATGTCCCACTGCCCACAGGGACAGACACTGTTGTCCATAGCAGTTGTTAAGCAGGACATCATTACAAGAACAACTCCTGATGGCACATATAAATCATTCCACATCATCTATCCCATTATTATAGACCAAGTACTACATCCAAATACATGCATACATGTTTGACATACCTGTTGTAGGATGGTTGTCTCTTCTGGATACATACAGCTGTATTGTTTGATGTCACTGTTTATTTTTCTCTCTCTCTCTCTCTCTCTCTCTCTCTCTCTCTGTCACTCTGTCTCACTCCACTACACAGGGATTGAGCTGCTTTGAATAGATTGCAGCATGGCTTTTGTAGGTGATGCTCATGATCAGCTGATGACCTCTGCACCTGTCAGTGGCAACCACTTGCTATCTGCATGCAGTCTGCTGTGTAGTACTTCCAGTTACCACTGTCATCGCAACCCGCTACTATAAATTACTGACTCGTGGGCATTGTCCCTTAACCTTTCCATTACGGAGGACATCTTTCCTTTGTGTGGGACGCAGTGTTACAGACAGCAGGTAGCAATACCTCTTACAACAGGACTTGCAGACACAGGCCAACTACATATTTGTATAAGGTTCCAGACCTACAAACAGTGTGAGTAGTGTTGTTATATGCATTGTATACTGCTGGTTTTACAGGGTTTGTGTATACATACTAGTTTAGCATGGAATGCAGTCTGTCTGCATACCTCTCAACTGTGGGCCTATCCACATGATGGCCAGAGGATTACCTGTTAGGTTTTGTGTGTCCACCACACAGTTCTTGTCTCAGATATATTACTGTCAGTCTGTCTGTTGAGTGCTATCAGTACATAGCTACATCCATGTGTGTTTTAGATGTCATATTCTTGCATAAGGGTATGTTGCAACCAATCCTGTAACACCAGCAACTTCCACAGTATGTAACAACAATATTGCAAATGTGGCCCTGTGTCCCAGCCTCTATCCTCCACATATATGCCAGACTTCATCCTGCTGTGATACAGTAAGGGGTTGTCAGGTAATGGCCTATCATTATTTACTGATAGCATTCCTGCTATCATTCTAGTCATGTCATGGACTCCCACACAAAATGTGGGGCAGGGTCCATATATATGAGGGCAACAGCTAGACAACATATGTGTGCCCTTGTACATTCCAGAGGTCAGTGTGTGTGGTACACAGTGTTATTTGCCCATGTACAGCCTTTTATGGGGGAGGGGGTATTCAATGCTATTAATCTAGGCTGTTACAACATGTGAGGGATGTCAGTGTTAAGACACATTGAGATATATGGCTGTACACTTTCATACTTTTCTCCATGGGAACAGTGGTGGACTACAGCACAGCTCAGTTTGTCAGTGTGATAGTGACATGTTAAGGTAAGCAATGTTATGTAACTGATACACTGACATTACCACAACTACTACATTTCCCCCTAGGGGTTGAGTACAGGGTGTAATTGGAGGCTGCCGAACTACATCTGTAATTGTTGAGTGTTTCTTATCATCAAAGCAGATGCTTTGGTACTGGTGTAGTACTTGAAGGCCTTGGCCTGGACAGCATAGTATGTTATATATCCACATTGCTTGCATCAACTGTTTTGTGTGGGACTTGCATTCATCACTGATTATGTATTTCAAACAGCTATGTGCTGTAACAAATGGCATACATTATTGAATAGTACACAAATAAAATGTTTTCTGTGTATGCATACCTGTGTCTGGTGTCATATCCTTTGCATTGTGTGTGGGTATATGTTTCATGCAAGTAGTCTCATTTGTGGGAATGGTTGTCACACTGGACATTTTCTACTTCTATGTATCTGTTTGTTTTAAAACATTTTTTGTCTGTGTATATGTGTATATACATATATATACCTGTGTATATACATGTATATATATGTGTGTGTGTGTGTGTGTGTGTGTGTGTGTGTGTGTGTGTGTGTGTGTGTGTGTGTGTGTGTATATCTGCATCATTGTAATGTGTAGTCCTTTCATACTGTACAATCCCTATGGTAAACTGACTGTTCTGCATGACATCTTGCAGATATTACATTGACATTTTACAGCTGACTTGGCGTACTGTTAACCCATTGTAGTTATATTGTGCAAGGTCCTGGATTCAAGAACTGCATGTGCTGGATATTTTGTTGCACAGCATGTCTGTTAGGCTGTGGAGGGGGGACATAGCACTAACTACAGGGTATCCCCCCTTTGAGGCCCCACCCCCATTAACAGTGCACATGGTCAGTTATTTTGCAGTGGGGGGTTCAGAATGTTGTTCCAATGTGCAATTGCAGTACACATTTCTATCTCTATATACATACATATATATATATATATATATATATATTTATATATATATATATATATATATGTATATTTTTATATATATATATATATATATATGTGTGTATATATATATATATATATATATATATATATATATATATATATATATATTCTCAGCAAATGAAAAAATGAAGCAACAGCTACCATGCAGAGTCCAGTAAACAGCGTCACAACGTCTCAATTCATATACTACTTTGTTAATCCACTGCTTACAGAGTCCAGCAAACAGTCAATATGTATTAGAATATAAAATGTCTTTTATTTTTGGTGCACTCAGGAGGTAAGCGCTTTCACTTCAATGCTTCATCAGACCATACAATTGAGTGAATAACAGATTTCCATTTAAAAACATGAACTTCCAATCCTATACTGACACCTCATAATCACTTCAATTGGAGAATACAAAAAGTCAAAACTAATTGAGCAGCAGTGCTAAAACACAGAAGTCAGTAATTGCACTCTAATTACGTTCATTGACTTCACAGACTAATATATTATATCATCAGACTAAAAAATATATATTTTTTTAAAATCAGATTAAAAATATGTACAGAAAAGCATATCAAAAATATACTAAAAAATTTATTTTTTATCTGATTTTAAGTCTTTTATTCCGAAGAAAGGATTTTAAAGAAACCTTTTCATTCAAACCTTTGCCTACATCAGCATGTAATCTTATGATCCACTTAGCCTCTCTTTCTTCCGTTAAATAGTTAATATTACCTCCCCTTACACCTACTCGCACGACGTCTATAACTATAAATTCAAACGTATGTTCTTGCCCTTTTGACTTAACATGTTTGGCCAATGCATTTGTTACTGTGCCAGTTCTAATATTATATAGATGTTCTCTTATTCTATGTCTAAACTGCCTGTCAGTCTTTCCTACATAGAAAGACTGACAAGCAAGGCACACAGCCAAATAAACCACATGTTCAGTACTACATGTTGCAATGCAGTTAAACTTGAACTCTCTCCTAGTATCCGGATGTATAAATATATTCATTTTTCTAATATGTGGGCAAAAAGTACATCCACCACATGGTATAGTACCTGTTATGTCTCAAATTTCTTCCCTATCATGAGTATAGCATAACATTCTCCTAATATTCTTCTTGTTCCTAAACCTAAACCTTGGTCTATCACCTATACAATCTGCGATTTGTGGGTCTGTCATCAAAGCACCCCAATGTTTTTTTTTAAATTTCAGCAATGTTATCCTTGTCTTTAGTAAAAAACATGGGAATCCTAATTTTATTATTTGTATCAATAGCATTTCTCTTGTCATATAATTGACTTGAAAAATAGGGCTTAGCTCTATTCTCTCTCAGAGAATTAATAACGCATAAACCTTCATTAATATCACGGGGTGTATAACCCCGTTGTACAAACCTCTCTCTCAAGTCTATCATTTCTTTCTCAAAGCCCTCTTCAGTATTATTTAACCTTGAAATATGCATCCTTTGTCCTCCTATGAAGCAATGTATTTTTATGGCATGCTTTCCTAAAAACACCAGTTGTGAGAGAACCATCACTCAGTCTCTCTACATATACATCTAAAAACACAATCTTTGTAGATGAAACACTCATGGTAAACTTTAAATAACTTGTGATTTGGTTAATTTCATATATAAATCTATGCAATGCATTTAAATCACCATTCCAAATAAAAAGGCATAGTCTACGAAACGTTTATAGAAAAGGACATTTTCCTTAAACTGTTCCATTATAAATAATTTTGATTCTTCCCACATAGCCAGAAACAGGTTGGCATAGCTATTGGCACAAGAAGTGCCCATAGCTACGCCATCCAGCTGTATGTAAGGGATGTCATCAAACAAAAATATATTACTTTCAAGTATTGTCTCTAGAAACAAAGATAACAAGTCAATGAATCTAACATCATAATTACTATGTCTCTCTAAATAATGTCTCACAACTGTTATACCTTCTTCATTCGGAATAATGGTGAACAAGGACTATACGTCCAAAGTCACTAATAAAAGTTCTTTATCAATTATGTTCTCATTTTCACAAAAAATATATAACTCTTTCAAAAATTGTTGGGTGTCTCTTGAAATAAAAGAATTTTCATCTACAATCGGACGCAGATATTTTTCTACATATATTGAAAGAGGCTCCGTACACCATCCCCTCCCAGAGACAATAGGTCTCATGGGTGGGTTAAGGCCATCTTTAATGAAGGTTTATGCATTATTAATTCTCTGAGAGAGAATAGAGCTAAGCCCTATTTTTCCAAGTCAATCATATGACAAGAGAAATGTTATTGATACAAATAATAAAATTAGGATTCCCATGTTTTTTACTAAAGACAAGGATAACATTGCTGAAATTTTTAAAAAAAACATTGGGGTGTTTTGATGACAGACCCACAAATCACAGATTGTATAGGTGATAGACCGAGGTTTAGGTTTAGGAACAAGAAGAATATTAGGAAAATGTTATGCTATACTCATGATAGGGAAGAAATTTGAGACATAGCAGGTACTATACCGTGTGGTGGATGTAATTTTTGCCCACATATTGGAAAAATGAATATATTTATACATCTGGATACTAAGAGAGAGTTCAAGTTTAACTGCATTGCAACATGTAGTACTGAACATGTGGTTTATTTGGCTGTGTGCCTTGCTTGTCAGTCTTTCTATGTAGGAAAGACTGACAGGCAGTTTAGACATAGAATAAGAGAACATCTATATAATATTAGAACTGGCACAGTAACAAATGCATTGGCCAAACATGTTAAGTCAAAAGGGCAAGAAAGTACAGTTGTGTACACCTGCCATAAATGTAGATGTTTGAGTGTCTTCACTGTTGCAGTCATGACTGTAGGGTTCTCCCCTGCCGGCAGGCAGCCCTCGGTCAGCCAGAATCCCAAAGTCTTGGTCCGGCGTCGGCTGTTCAACCCTGCTCCCTGACGTCAGAGCGCCAGGAGTATAAAGCTGACAGCCGATGCCATCTTCTCCAGTTTTTCTTGCCCCGGATGTCAGGAGTCCCAAAATGAAAATGGTCCCAAAACCTTTGCAAATACACCTCAGAAGAATGGTGAAAAAAGGAACCACACAAAAGTAAAAATAAGAGGGGACAGGAGGGAGGGAAACCCAGACTGCAACAGTGAAGACACTCGAACATCTACATTTATGGTAGGTGTACACAACTGTACTATGTTCATCATGTTTCACTGTGAAAATAAAAGTGGCAGCTTAACACAACACGCTCACTGCCTCCGCTCACAGCAAACTGATACAGCTATCACCAGGCAATAAAATAAGAAGATTCCAAGTAGTTGCGAAGATCCAAACTTCTTTTAATGAAACAGGTTTTCAAATTCTTATCTAGCCTTTAATAGTTGTCACCCACACAAACTAAAAAGGAACATCTTTAAAGGCCAATGTATAAGGGCCATGAGAATGACTTCCAAACCTGTAGATACGGCCAACGAATTGAATGTTATCACTGAAATGTTTATTGAAAGGGGTTATGACAAAGCAATGTTGAATGAAATCAAAACTTATGTTTTGGGACAATGGGAGCATAAATACTCACCACTATTGGGGACAGCGAACAATTTAATAGAAAATGGAGTAGTTACCAATGATTTAGTTCATTCTCCTTTGAATATTACAGATGTTCATGACAAAACCTCTTTGAACTGCAGACAGCCCTACTGCAATTCTCTCATTATTGAATATGGTCCATTTAGCAGGATGATTAAAAATATAGTAGTTAATAATTGGTATATTTTGACATCCGTACAGGATATATCTGTTAAGGTAGGGTCCCAACCACAATTTGTATTTAAAATGGGTAAAAACATGAAAAACATTATGGAAAGGAAACCGCTACCAGCTACCACTTATGGTACTAGTACATCCAAATGTGGAACATGCCATCAATGTCATTATATTTTTGAGCATCACACCATTTGTCTCAACAATACATGTCACACTAGGTTACATTTAATTAAGGGAAATTGCAGGTCCACCATGCTGGTATATGTAGCAATATGTGTGGCATGTCAATCTTTCTATATTGGAAAAACAGAGAGACAGTTCAGACAAAGAATCTACTCTCATGTATATTCCATAAGGAAGAAGGATACCAAAAATGCCCTATTTAGACATATATCTAAATATGGTAGTGAGCACAGCTTTAAGTTTGGGATTGTGGAATTAGTCAAAAACAATCCTAGAGGTGGTAATATTAAGAACCATCTATTGTACAGAGAACTGTGGTGGCAAGTATATACAGATGCCACTACAGCGCCTGGTTTAAATGACTACATTTCAATCAAACCCTTACTTTTAATGAATTGATTGCACTATCTTAGCATTTATATGTACTATAGAATTTTATCAGAGTACCATTATTTAATGATCAGCATTTTTTATATATATATTATAAGTATTTTCATTTTTAATTTTATTATAGAATATATCTTATAATGTTTTAAGAAAAATTTTATTAATTATGCAATTATTAGTAATCAGCCAGTTTTTGGCGCCTTTTTTTGTATATATACTGTTGACTTTATTCAATCAGTGTTCTGATGAAGCTTGCCTTTGCAAGTGAAAGCGCTAAACCTGTTTCATTAAAAGAAGTTTGGATCTTCGCAACTACTTGGAATCTTCTTATTTTATTGCCTGGTGATAGCTGTATCAGTTTGCTGTGAGCGGAGGCAGTGAGCGTGTTGTGTTAAGCTGCCACTTTTATTTTCATTTTGTTATCCACAGCCCGCACTTGTTCTGTTGTTATCATGTTTCACTGTTGTAGTCATGACTGTAGGGTAGAATCCCAAAGCTGAAAGAAAGGGAGGTGGTCATAAAGAAGGAGGGGTGGCTAAAAGGCCCTGCAAGACTGCAGAGGCAAAGCCCGCCCTAGACTTAGAGTAGAGGGGCAAATTGTAGTGCTTAGAGAAAGTACGCACTGAACTCCAAGTTGCAGCTTCCAAAATGTCCTTGGTAGGAACTCCCCTGAGGAAGGCTGCAGAAGTGGCAGCAGCTCTGGTGGAATGTGTCCGAATGCTCCCTGGGATTTGCTTTCCATGGTGTGAATAACAAAATCTGATTCCATGAGCAATCCATTTAGAAATGGTTTGTTTAGAAATGGCTTTACCTTGGGAACTTGAAGCATAAGAAACAAACAATTGTTCTGATTTTCTGATGTCCTTGGTTCTGTTCAGGTAAAAACGTAGCTGTCGATGTACATCCAAGGAATGTAAGATCCTTTCCCCTTTATTTTGAGGAGTGGGGAAAAAGGTTGGCAAGTGGATAGTTTGATTTAAAGCCACTTTGGAAACCACCTTAGGCATGAAAGTCGGATTAGTCCTCAAAGATACCCTGTCTTGATGAAAAATAATATATGGTTCCACCGCCATAAGAGCTTGTAACTCTGAAACTCTCCTGACAGAGGTTAGTGTCAACAGGATAGCTGTCTTCCAAGATAAAAACTTGATGTCAGCAGAAGCGGCAGGCTCAAAAGGAGGCAAGGTTAGTTTTTCCAAAACATAATTGAGATCCCAAGCAGGAATAGGAGGAGATCTAGGAGGTCTTAAGTTCTTAGCTCCTCTGAGGAACTGTCTCATGAGCTGGTGGGAAAAGATGGGAGGGTCAGAATTATAATGAGCAAAAATAGCAGAAGCATGGATCTTAATGGACGAAATAGAGAGACCCTTATGTAAGAGATCCGTCAAGTAAAGAAGAATTAAAGTAATGTTAGGAAGAAGAGGATCAGAATCCTGAGCCTACATCCAGGAACAAAATCGTTTCCATTTTCCTGCATAAGATTTCCTAGTGCTAGGTCGTTTGGCTTCTAAAATGACATCCATAACCTGCTTGGGTAGGAAAGAAGAAATCAGAGGTCCTGGATTAACCAGGCCGCCAGGCTGAGAGTTCTGACATGAGAGTGTAGAACCTGACCCTGATGTTGGGACAGAAGGTTCGGAGACTGAGGTAAAATCCAAGGGGGCTCCAGGCATAGGTTTATTAGAGTTGGATACCAAAACTGCCGAGGCCAATTCGGAGCCAACAAGATTATCATCTTGGGTTTGTCCTGTTTTATCTTCAATAAAACTCGTGGAAGAAGAGGTAGAGGCGGAAAGGCATATCCCGAGAGGTTCCTCCAACTGAATGACAGGGCATCCACTTTCCAAGCCTCTCTGTGGAATGTCCTGGTGCAAAAATTTTGTAGCTGATGATTTAGATGGGATGCAAAGAGATCTATGTGAGGACATCCCCATACTGCTGTTATCATCCTGAATATTTTGGTGTCCAGCATCCACTCGTGTGGATCCGAAAGGTTTCTGCTCAAACTGTCTGCCAGTAAGTTTTGTTTCCCTGGTAGAAACTGAGCTTAAAGATCCAGATTGCAAGCTAGAGCTGTGTTCCATAAATCCATGGCTAGTCTGCAAAGGGGGTAGGAATGAGATCCCCCTTGCTTGTTAATGTACCACATAACTGTGGTGTTGTCTGTCCGTATTAGTAGTTTTCCTGGTTGTATGAGATTCCTGAAGGCCAATAGAGCTTTCTGAACGGCTAACATTTCCTTTAAGTTGATATGCAGGTGCTTCTGATCCTTTGTCCAAAGGCCCTGCAGACAATTGCCCTGAAAATGGGCTCCCCAAGCATAATCCGAGGCGTCCGTGGTTAGAATCTGAGAGGCAGGAGGTAGACGGAACGGCTTCCCTTTGTTTAGAGCACATGCCCTGGACCACCAAAGAAATTCCTTTTGAAGGCAAGGAAGGACAGGAATCAGTATGTCCAAACTGTGGTAATCCTGAGACCATACACTTTTTAGGTACCACTGTATTTTCCTCATGTGTAGTCTTGCATATGGTACGAGAAGGCTGCAGGAGGCCATGTAACCCAAAATCTGCAGGAATTTCCTTGCAGATAGATGGGTTAGAGTTGCCAAGGCTTTGAAAGTTGATGCCAGCTGTAATTGTTTTTCAGATGTCAGAAATGCCAATCTGGGTTGTAGTGTTTAGAAGAGCACCCAGAAAAGTTATCTTTTGTGATGGTGTCAAATTTGACTTTTTTGTGTTTACAGAGAATCCCAGGAATTTGAGGAGGTTTTGTACAAAGTCTAGATGCTGGAGTAAGACATCCTTGCTGTCTGCCTGAATTAGACAATCGTCCAGATAAGGGTAAATTTGAATTCCCTTGAGTCTGCAGTAAGCTACTACTGGAGCCAGGCATTTGGTGAAGACCCTGGGCGCAGTAGACAATCCAAAGGGCAGCACAGAGAATTG
This sequence comes from Protopterus annectens, assembly GCF_019279795.1. Classification (NCBI taxonomy): domain Eukaryota; kingdom Metazoa; phylum Chordata; order Ceratodontiformes; family Protopteridae; genus Protopterus; species Protopterus annectens. The sequence continues at coordinate 1,724,442,879 of NC_056732.1, read as the reverse complement.
AAAGTGCCTCGATCTGGCCTTGAACCTGAGGTATTTTCTGCGATCCTGCCTGATGGGAATGTGTAAATATGCCTCCTTTAAATCCAAAGTCACCATCCATGCATCTTTGGACAGCATTGGAAATAACTGCTGTAGAGTAAGCATCTTGAATTTTGGAATCTCTAGAAAGGTGTTCAAGACCGACAGATCCAGAATGGGTCTCCATGAATTTTGTTTTTTGGGACTAGAAAGAGCCTTGAGTAAAAACCCTTTTCCCATCTCTGAAAGAGGTACCAGTTCTATGGCATTCATAGCCAAAAGAGCCTCCACCTGGTTTAAGGCCTCCGTCCATTGATGTTTTGGAAGGTCTGGCCATCCGCTTGGCCTTGGCAAAGTATGAAAATGGAATTTGTAACCTCTTAAAATCACATCCAAAACCCATTTGTCCTGGGTTATTTGAGTCCAATTTTGGTAAAAAAGAGAGAGTTTTCCTCCGAGAGGGGCTTCCAGGCAAGATGTTCCTGCAGCCCAACAGAGGGAGTCATTGAGTTTGTTTCCTTTGAGACTGTGGCCTGTCCTCTCCTCCCCTAGGGGTAGAAGCAGTCCATTGCCTTGGTCTATAAGCAGCTTGTGTTTGAGGCCTCCCTCTGGAGCGTCTATATCTACCCCTTTGAGGCCTGTCTGAAGAGGGAAAGGACCAGTTTTTTGATGGCCAATTCCTGCTAAATCTAGGAGGCTGTACTTGTAAGAAATCTTTAACTGTTTGCATGGATTTCACCTTATCCTCCATCTTTTTAATCACCTCTTCAGCTTTAGATCCAAACAAAACATTATGCTGAACAGGAGCATCCAATAATTTAGCCTTTACTTGTTCAGGTAAATTTTGTTCCTTTAGCCATGCATGTCTTCTAATGACTGTGCCAGAGGCCGCAGCCCTACAAGAAGCCTCCAAGGCATCAAATCCACAGTGTAAAACATGCTTCCCAACTTGTTCAGTGGCATGCAATAAGTCATGTAATTCCTTATCCTCTGCACAGGCAGAAATGGAAGTAGATTTCTGTTTTAAGACAGACAAGAGAAATTGCTGATATTTAAGCATATGAAACTGACAGTTTAAGGCCCTAATAGACAAAGTAGCAGAAGTGTACCCCTTTTTGCCCCATCTTTCCAAGGCTCGAGAATCCTTTTCAGTAGGAATAGGATTTTTGGCAGTAGCGGCCTTAACACCCTTAGGACCCTGAGAAATGGTTTCAGGGTCAGCAGTAGGATTCTTGAATAAAACTGATGGGAATCAGGAACCCTGTAATACCTATCAGGCTTAACAGGAGCAGGAGGAAAATAATCAGGGGTTAAATTAGCCTCCGAAAAGGCATCATCCACAATATCCAAAACAGGAGGAATAGCCAGGGGCCTATGTTGGGGAAGAAGAAGAAAATCCCTCAGTCTTTTCTTGGATTCTGAATACTCCTGTCCCTCCTAGTGAAAATGTTCCCTCATTTCATGCAGAGTTTCCCCAAAAGAAAAATCCTCAGGAGGAGAAGCTGAAGGAATGGATTCTTCCGCATCAGAATCCTCATAAGGAGGAAAAAAATATTCCTGATTAGAAGAAGAAACTGAGGAAACAGAAGCCTGATCAGAGGAGTCATAATAAACATCCTGCCTTGGCCTTTTGTCTGGAGGGGGATGAGAACCCCTAATCATTGTAAGTAAATCCTCCGCCATTTTGAGTAACTGTTTCTGTGACATGGGAGCCGGTTCAGAAGAGGCCTGTGTTGAAGTCTTTGATTTAGAAGGAGTCTTTGCCTTTGTCTTTGGCTTTGCCTTTACTTGAAGTTGAGTAGGCCTGAAAACCCCTTCGGAAGCCGGTACCTGCACAGCGGCTCTGGACCCATCCGAAGGAGCATTGTCCGAAGGTCCTGCAACAGAGATATTTAAAGGCCTGGTTGGCTCCTCATGAGAGTCCGTTTCGGCCATCGGTTCTGAAATGGCCGATGACAGGAGCTGCAAAAGTGCCTCACTAACGACAGCCGAACCTGAAGCTGGCTCCACATGTGTGCTATCATCAGATTTGGACCTCGGAGGCCTGTCTTTATCCTTGCGATGCTTGTGAACTCTGGTAGATGGAAGCGTATCCAACGACATTTTGTAGTTAAATCGCCTACCGAAGTAATGAAAAGCAAAATCGTACCTTCGCTTAATTGTACGTTGATTGAATCTAGCACAAAACCGACAACTAGCTACATCATGGTCAGGGCCCAAGCAAGGAATACAGCAAGAATGAAAATCCTTATGAGGTATTTGCTTCCCACATGAAGTACAATTATTAACTTTTTCTGACATCGGAGTGGAGCAAGAAAAAAGTTTCCCCAACAGGGTATTTAGCTTTGAGTGGAGAAGAAAGTCTTCGGACCGAAGTATGTAGAAATATTCGTCAGGAGTCAACCGACCGGCACTTGCGAACTGCTATCACCGCACGGCAAGAAAGACTGGAGAAGATGGCGTCGGCTGTCAGCTTTATACTCCTGGCGCTCTGACGTCAGGGAGCAGGGTTGAACAGCCGACGCCGGACCCAGACTTTGGGATTCTGGCCAACTGAGGGCTGCCTGCCGGCAGGGGAGAACCCTACAGTCATGACTGCAACAATGAAACACGATGAACATCATACGTTTGAATTTATGGTTATAGACGTCATGCGAGTAGGTGTAAGGGGAGGTAATATTAACTATTTAACGGAAGAAAGCGAGGCTAAGTGGATCATAAGATTACATGCTGATGTAGGCAAAGGTTTGAATGAAAGGGTTTTTTTTAAACCCTTTCTTCGGAATAAAAGACTTAAAATCAGATAAAAAATAAATTTTTTGGTATATTTTTGATATGCTTTTCTGTACATATTTTTAATCTGATTTTAAAAAAATATATATTTTTTAGTCTGATGATATAATATATTAGTCTATGAAGTCAATGAACGTAATTAGAGTGCAATTACTGACTTCTGTGTTTTAGCACTGCTGTTCAATTAGTTTTGACTTTTTGTATTTCTCTAATTGAAGTAATTATGATGTGTCAGTATATGATTGGAAGTTCATGTTTTTAAATGGAAATCTGTTATTCACTCAGTTGTATGGTCTGATGAAGCATTGAAGTGAAAGTGCTTACCTCCTGAGTGCATCAAAAATAAAAGACTTTTTATATTCTACTACGTATTGACTGTTTGCTGGACTCTGTAAGCAGTGGATTAACGAAGTAGTATATGAATTGAGACGTTGTGACGCTGTTTATTGGACTCTGCATGGTAGCTGTTGCTTTATTTTTTCATTTGCTGAGACTGTTTGTTTTCATAAGCACAGCTTTTACCCCCTGGACTTTTGCCTGTTTTTTTGCTCTCTCTCTCTCTCTCTATATATATATATATATATATATATAGATAGATAGATAGATATATATAGATATATAGATATATAAAACTATACACATATGTATGTTATATGAATATTTGTGAGTTTTATATAGATATATATATGGGTTCCCTTCAGAAGCTCGAAATACTAAAATCCCGAATTTCAGTATCTCGAGCCGAAGAAGCGGAATCCACAGAACAGCGAAAGTTTAGAAGCACGAAATTCAAAACCTTGAATACTGGAGGTTTTGAATTTCATGCTTCTAAACTTCCGCTGTGGTCATGTATTCAAGTAAGTGTGTGTGTTAAGGGGTTTGGGTAGGGGCTGTGGTGTGTGTCAGTGTGTTTTGTTGCTGTGATGTGTGTGTGCGAGGAGAATGTAGCTTGTGTGGTGGTGTTTTGTGTGTGTTTGTATGTAGTGCGACCTTGGAGTGAGAATATTTACGCAGAGGGGTGTGGGGGGGGGGGTGCAGTAGAGAGATTGTGTGTGTTTGTGTGGACGATGATGTGTGTGTGTGTGTGTGTGTGTGTGTGTGTGTGTATGTGTGTGTGTGTGTGTGTGTGTGTGTGTGTGTGTGTGTGTGTGTAGTAAAACTGTGAAATTCAAAACCTCTGGTATTCGAGGTTTTGAATTTTGCGGTTTTTAATTTTTGTTGTTATGTGGATTCGGCTTCTTGGACTCGAGATACTGAAATTCAAGATTTCAGTATTTCGAGCTTCTGAAGTGAATCCATTTATATATATATATATATATATACATATATATATATACACACACGCACACACACACACACACACACACATACATACATGCATATATATATATATATATATATATATATATATATATATATATATATATATATATATACATCTACAGATATTAATACATGTCTCCTAATGTTGATTGACTGTGCTGCATGATATGTTTGACAAAACCTCATGTTTAGGTGCAGCTTATATGGTGCAGTGGTAATTCACTGTGGTTCTTGTGTACAGGGTCCTGCGTTCAAAACTTGCAAGGGTGGAATAATTTTATTGCCGAGCAGAACAAGGGCTGTTGGAGACAGAGTGATTAAAGCACTTTAAAGCAGTTGTGAGCAGGTTTGCACGGGTCTGAGCAAAGCTAAGTGGAGCTAAGCGATGCTTACGTTTGCTTATGTCAACTTAGCTCTGATTATGCCCACTTACGGCTGCTTAAACCTGTGCTAATTTTAAATAAAGAAGAGAAAAAAGGGAAGATAGGAAAGTGGTGAAATGGGGGCAAGCAGGGGGTAAAACAAGAGAAACAGGTAGGGATGTGCAGGACAGATGTAGGAAAGGACCATAGCTCTGCATTTCTTCAGCAGCAACAGCTGTTTTCATTGTGGCCAATTTAGAATTTGGAGCATCATACCCTACAGGGAGGGGTGTGGGCATCGTACAATATGGATAAATGTTGGAGATAGATTCTGCAAGGGATACATGTCTGTGGGAAAATGCAGAGCTATGTATGGGACGTGATTTTTTTATGGGACAGGTGCCCCTTTTTTTTTTTTTTAAGTGAGAGTGGGATGTTAAGGTAGGATCATAGGTAATTGTGGGAAGGAAGGTTTGGTAGGAGAGGTTGCATTTGCAGACAGACAGGACAGACAAGACAGCTGACAGGGAAGGTGTATGACACATGGGGGGTAAACACCTTGACGGGGAGGGTGGTTGGGGAACTCAGGCTCATGAGCTCCCCAGATGACAGTAGTCACACTGATGTCCCCACCCAATGGCAGTCACCACTACTCCTTCACAGCCCCAAAGGTGGCTGTGCTGGGGGCTGAGCTGGAGGTGCTGACCTGTCCCTCTAGCTGTGCCAGCCTACCCTCCACCTGGCACAGGCGATCATCCAGCTCTGTCTGGATGACACTGCGTACCATGCCACAGACCTCATCATGGGTGACAATGTCCTCATGGCCCCCACTTGCAGGGGAGGGATAGCCCCATCCCCTGCAGCAGTTCCACCTGAGGGTGGTGCAGGACCAGCAGATGAGGGAGGTCCAGGTTGAGTCCCAGATGTGCTGGGATCCAGTGCCTCGGCCAGGAAGGGGTGGGAGAGGCAGATCCGCTGGGATCTGCCTTGCCGTGCGTGCTACGATGTGGTAATTAACAGAACATATTGGTTAGTGTTGAACAAAACATTACAACATTAGTCAAGGTAGCATGCGTGGTTATTCCCAGTTACCCAACATGGTGCAATTATAACAGTGCCATAGGAAACAGAACCCATGTATGTATGGAATGGCATTCAGAGTTGCAACAGCATTCCACTTCGAGGAATGTTAGGCAGGCAACAACAATGGTCATTCAACAGGGAATGTCGGTATGCACACAGTTTGAACAGAATGATAAGCAGAATGGAACAACGGTCCCAACAGTAGGAGGTTTTGTCGGAACATACCCATGTTGGTTTCAGTGTGATGAATGGTTCAGTTGCATGGTGGGGGAAGAGAACAGATTACACTGACAACTGCTTTCTAGTATATTTGTCAGTACACTACTATTCAATACTCTGCATTCTGACCACTTACACTCTACCTGAGCCATGGGGCTGCTACAGCACACCAATAGTTGTACCTATCAACAGATGCATTGCACACTTATTTTAGTTATACACCTCATACCTGCTTCTATACAGATTTCTGTACCTGTGGGCCCTGTGCAGATGAGAAAGTGTGTGCACATTACATTACTGTTTCTACATATATTCCAGTTTCCAGCTCTTGATCTGGGACTCACATATTATTTTCAGGCCTTGTGGGTGTGTTGTGCTTTTGACATGCATCTACTGTGACAATTCTCTTGTGTGCATGTTTCTTGGCAACTGGGGAAACTATCCGGGACAGTGTGACACTTTAGGGGCTTGTGTGGGCCAGACTGTGAAGTGTGGATGGCTAGCTTGCATGTATTTGTAGGACTGGGGCTGGTCAACACAGTTGTACACCTTTCCTGGTTATTCACATCATACTAGCATTCCAATTTAGATTTCTTTACCTGTGTGCTCTGTGTGGAAAATATGTGTTGCAGTGCCTTACTTTTTGTATTCAGACTGTAATTTACAAGTGTAGAAGCAGACTGACATATTAGTGGCAGTTCCTGGATTTGAACCGTGGTGTTTGTGCAAAATGTAAGTATAAGCTCGATTCTTATGAGACTGTGCTACTAGGACAGTGTTGTATGTTGTTTCTAACATTTCTATGTAGTGCATATTTCTCTGACCAGTACTTTTCGTCTCACATGTTGCATCATTTTTTCCCATTTTCAGTACACAGTATACATACACAACAAAGATTGTTGTCCCAGATTGCACATTTCACTGTTTTACAAATACATACTGCAATTTAGATTCCTGGTTATACAGTGTAGGTTTTATGTCTGCACCTGTTAGCCTTACACATTTTACAATATAGTCATGGCTACATATGGCTGGAATTGAAAGGTTAACATGGGACAAATGCTAGCAGACACTCAAATTACTCACATCTCTAATGGAAGTATGTACTGTTGCTTTTTACAATTATTTCACATGGCCATTCTAAACTATATATGCAGACAAGCAGTGCTACGTCAGTTTATCTCAGTTAATGCATTCTGTAGGACATACACATTTCTGTTTTTCTGGTGCAGGTGAAATGAAACATACCAGGGTTTAGGAATAACCTTTATTATTTTCACATCTTATCTGGGTACAAGTCAGACATCCACAATTACTATTCCGGCATGGTCTGCACAAGGAACTGCTTTTCATTTCTATGTGTTACTGTAGCCCTAACGTATGGCACTTTCTTGGCAGGTTCACCCAGACACACTCATATGTATTCTACTATTCTTCTCCTGCATGTTGTACCTTGTTTGCTACTGACATCTGTCTTACACAGCAGCTGGCACTACTCCATTGTAACACTGGCATTCTGACACGGGACTTTACCCTTTCTTTTACAGCTATTTCTATATATACAGACAGTACTAACATTACTATTTCTGATTTATTACTGGTAATATTAGGAGGTATTTTGTACTCACCATAATACCAGCGTAGCTGGACTAGTCACTGTGCATGAGCCTGCACATTCTGGGACTTCTCATCAGCAGCTGTATGGGGAGAAAACACACATTAAGCACTCCTGCATTGTCACAAGATTTAACAGTTTTCCATACTTAGTTGGAGATACATCAGACTGCATACTTACAGACATGTGGGACATCCCGCGCCCGAGCCTCTTGGATCCACTCGGCCAAGATATCACCCCTCCTCCACTTCAGGTTGGCATAATGGTGTCGCACCTGCTCACCAGTCCAGGGTATGCCATTGGCACTGGTGAGATCATGGGCAAGCTGGTCCCAGGCCTCCACTTTGTACTGGGTGCCCTGGTACTGGCCCTGCAGCAGACTGGCATCATGGTTTTTCACTAGGAGCCCAACCATGACCTTGGACTCCTGGATGCTCCAACATTGCACCTGAAAGCATACTCCCTCTCCAACACCTGCCATTTTGGTCCTGCTAACAGCTATCCCAAATGGTTATGGCTGTATTCCCACCTGTGCAGGTTAAATAAGGCCATTTTCCCACACTTTTTCCTTATCTGCCAGGTTTGAGTATGCTGAACTTTGCTTAGCTCCATGCTGATCTGCAGAGCACTGGTTAAAATAGATAAGGATAGTTTCCAGCAGGTGAACAATGCTTGCAGTAGGTAAGCATTGCTTAAATCTATTACTTTTTTAATTAAAATAATTACTTTTCTTTATATATTCCCACCCCTACTGTACGATATGTGGGCTGTATGATTGACATCTGTCAGTCAAATAATTTGGTAGAGGGGGGATTTGAACACAGCATGTCATACATGCTAAACAATGACAGTACCACAACACTACAGCAACTTGATGATGTAAGCAATACCATTAGCACTTGACTTTCATTTTCAGGATTTCAGCCAGGCTAAGCATAGTGGCACGCTGCACAAACGACCTGCGCTCTGTTTAAACTTCAGATTTACTTTTTTAAAAAAATTGCATTCTTTAATTTACATTTTGCTTTCCTCTTGCCCTACTGCTTCCCTGCATGTAGGGCAAGAATGCATACATTTCGGGGAGTGCACTTGAAGGCTGCTACCTTCATGGTGTGCTTGTGTTCTTTTTTTTTTTTTTTTTTTTTTTTTTTATAACAGTGTCCGCAGACTTACATTTCAGTGTCTACGGACAGTTGTTAGTACATAATATTAGAGCTAGGCTTTAATATTATGTACTAGATGTGTCATACAGCACTTTCTGGGTACAGGAGGCATGTATATTATGACGGCTCTGCTCTCAGACACACCCCCTGCACTCATCCATGGTTCCGGATCCGTTTAAGTGCAGAGGCAGCACGCCTTTGTAAATATGCATGGCGCACTGCCGTGCTACACTTAAACGGTCATTTCCATGCAGGAATAAGTTCTTCCTGCACAAAACATTGCTGAATCCTGGGATCATTTCATAAAAAATATAGTAAAAATGCAGTGTAGAAACAAATGAGATATAAAACAATCACAGACATAATTTCATAAAAATATAGTAACAATGTGCTGTAGAATCACATCAGATATAAATTAATCACAGTTTCATAAAAATATAGTAACACTGAAGTGTAAAAACAAAACAGATATAAAATGATAACAGACATTACTTCATAAACCTATAGTAGCAATGCAGTATAGAAACAAATCAGATATAAAACAATTACACACAATTGCATAAAAATATAGTAACAATACAGTGTAGAAACAAATTAGATATAAAACAATCACAGACATAATTTCATAAAAATATAGTAGCACTGCATTATCAAAACAAAACAGATATAAAATAACAGACATTACTTCATAAACCTATAGTAGCAATGCAGTATAGAAACAAATCAGATATAAAACAATTACACACAATTGCATAAAAATATAGTAACAATACAGTGTAGAAACAAATTAGATATAAAACAATCACAGACATAATTTCATAAAAATATAGTAACACTGCATTCTCAAAACAAATCAGATATAAAATGAATAGAGACAGTGAAAGCAAGGCTTCAGCACCAAATGCATGCTAAGTGTTGCTTCTGGTTTTATGTAGTTGTGCCCATTGTCTGTTAGAGTTTGTATATTTCTTATGGATGTTATGAGCCAAGGTTTCAGGGTTTATCCTATATCACCAAAAACATGCACTTGTGGGAAGTCACCCCTCACAAACCATTGGTTCAGGTCACATGTGTGCCATATGGCTAAGTTGTGAAAATTGCCTTGCTGGCTTGCATATACATTGTATATGATAACCTGTACATTGTAGACCATCTGGCAGTTGATGGAGTGATGCAGTTTGTGAGTCATTTGCCTACTTCACAGTTCACCAAGTTGGTCCTCTATTTTAATGTACACACAGTCTATACCCCAGTACCTCAGAAAAAAATAGATATGTCATAGAAATCCTGCATGGTGTTGTCTTTCTCTCTAGATATGTTCTCCCATGGCATTGAGACACTAATGGAGTATTCTCAAGAGAGAGGCCTGAGATAACCACTCTGTATCCTCAGTAGGTTGCTGAAAGGTCCCTGTAGCTAATGTCTGCAAAGGCACACATACCCTGTTATTCACTGAGATAGGAACTCCTAACTTCCATGGGTCTGCAGATGAGGCTGACACATTTCCATTATTTATTGGATGGTGTTCCTATCAATACATTAGCTGTCCACAATGTTAGTGACATGGAAGCCATTAAATGCTAAATTTCTACAGATAATCCTGCACCCCCATGAATCATTGTACAGAGCTGGGCATAGCAGCTGCAATTAGAGCCTCTTGCAGATACATGTTTACTATAGCTGCAGCAGAACCTAACATTACACTGTGATTTTACCCTGTCTGAACATGGGTGTATGGCCATGTGCAAATATACCGTGGGTGCCACTCCATTCTGCTGTGTTTAAACATTTTGCTCTGCCATTTTGTTTACCCTCGTCATACATGGTACCTCATTGAATGGTCATTAGTACATAACATGACTGACCATGTTATTGGAGCTAACCACATAGTGTAGCCAGGTTTACTGAAACCACATAGTGTAGCCAGGTTTACTGAATACCAAAAAAGAAACTTGGAAGTAAAACTGCACAAAATAAGACTCAATAACCAAGTTGTTTGTGGTGACTTCCTGGATATTATTCAGTTTGTTGGTGGAGTTATGACTTTTGGGTCCTCCATACTGCACATTTCATGGTTACCAGGTTTATAAAATCCCACACACTCTGTGCATGCCCACTCATCCCACAAATTTGGTTCATGCAGTGCAAGAAAGTTTTATGAATATGACCCAAAGAAAAAAAATCATGTATTTGTATAAATACACAGAGTGAAATGCAAACATGTTCACATACAAAAAAGAATTAAATGTAAAAAATATCTAGGTTTTTCATAAAATAAATATTTCCCAAACAAGAATGATAATTACTTTTACAGGAAACTTTAGAAAGCTTAGAAAATAATAAAAAGTAGCTTATCATCTCTTGGAATCAAAGACATTCCTAGTTACAAGTGAAATAATTTCAGCCAACTTCCCAAGGAAATGACATGCTTTTGGTCTAACCTAAATCTCTACAGAAAGGTGAACTGAAAGCACTATTGTTTGAAGACTGAACTCACAATATCTCTAAACAGTGAAGAAAAAAAAGAACTAAATCTTACAGCTCAGTAAAGTAAGCTTTGGTCTCTGTTTCACTATAGTTGTTTACATATAAGAAAAATAGCTTCCCTTTAATTTTGCAATTTCTCACTACAGTTTATTAACAGCTCTCATTCTTCTTTCTCTGCCTCATACATATGCATTTCTTTATTATGGTGTCTTTTCATTATTAAATATATTGAAAGTATATACAGTGAATTCAGAAAAGCTATACTGTAGCTTTACTGGAATTTTATTACTGTTATATCATGTGGGTTCAGTGCTGAGAGCCCCTGGGGGAGTTGGGAAGGGAAAGGTTGAGAAAAGGTAGCTTTGCTAAATTGCTGACTGCTGAATGGAAGGACAGATTTCTGCCTGGGATCCAGCCACATCCCCAGAGATCAAGCTGTACCATAATAATGAGGCAGACTGCCAGTTAAAGTACATCATCTAAAAGGGGCAGAGCTAACTGACAAGTGGTGATGTGCACACCATCTCCAGCTCCAGTCTTTTGGCACATACCAAAATATGCCCTGGTATGCACCACCAGGGTATACAACACTGCAGGCTCCTCCATTCCATTTACCCTGACCAACCCCATAATGGTGCAGTCCTAGACACAGGGGATTGCACCAGAGGCACGTAAGGAAAAATGGTTCAACTGGACCCAAAATGGTCAGCTTGGGGGGGTAATAAAAGAATGTTGAAGTTACTTTTCTTTCTTCACATTCTTAGGAAGTCATGAAATAGGTAACAAGGACACTGAGTGATGTTAAAGGTGATGTAACTTTAGGAACCTCTTGATTCTGCACATCATAGTTGTGAATTTGATGGTTTTCTGAAGAGATGCCAAGATCTTTTTGAAGTGAAACTAGTAGATGACTTTCATATTGTATAGTAACTTTTGAAGGACATTTGTTAATCTTCTAGATATTTATGAAGAAACCTTCAGTTATTTCAGTAGGTAAACTACTTCCATGATTTTGATTTATTTTGTAAACTGCTGCCAATAATTTGTTTTTTAGAAATTTTTATAGAGCAAGTCATTATTTTTTGTGTTTACTGAAGCAAATATTAACTTGCTAAATATTTGCACTGTGAATACGTATGTAATACTTTGTATATTGTTTCTTTTTGTCAAGCTTTTTTTACTGGGGCCTCTATTGCAAATGGGTATTTTAAGAAGTTGTTTTTTCCCAGTCAATGAATGCAAGTAAATAAGTAAATAGATTTGAACTGTTAACAAGATCTTTGTCCTTCTGCTGCATTAATCATTGTAGCTTACACCTGATTATTGCATACTTTCAGCAAATGCTGTGTACTCATGAAACCTGACATCTGCTCTGTGTCTTCCAGCCTTCAAACTGGTGCATTCCATGTGCCTGTATCATAATAAAGCTTGTGCTTCATTTAATTCCTGAGGAATAAGTCAAATCCATTTCTTTTAGATCTCAACCTGGAATAAGTACTAAGTAGTAGGCATTTGAGATGTGTAACTCTTACTGTTATTTGCTGAAGTGGTGGTAAGCAATCTGTAGGTTTTGAGTTGTCAGTCTCTCACTTAGTTTAGAATGAGATGAACTGTTTTCTGCACTTTCCCAGTGTTCTAAAGATAACATGAACTTGACATAGCATGCTAAGATTCCCAACTAGTACCAGTTTTTTTACTCTCAGGTTGCTTGAAAACTGCGGACTGTTATCAAAAATAACGTGCTGGAATACAATGTTTCAAGAAAATAATTTTGAGGGAATTAACAAAAGTAAAACAAGTCATGTCTTTTAGATGTATGACTTGTACTTATTCAGAGCAATAGGCTACTCACAACACAAAATAATTACCGTTATGACATGTAAGGCCTGCATTATCATGAGGAATCATATGTTGTGTATTTTATGAACAGCTGTGTAGACATGACAGTTGGTAAGTTTTTCTGCTTGTTCTGACATTTTGCAGCAATATAAATGGTATCTCACTCTGTCTTTATGCTTGACACTGCTTAATGTGATTCAGGAATAATTGCTTGCATGCATGCACATACATACATACAAATATTTCAAGCATGAGCATTAATGCCATTCTAGCTTGCCAATATACCAAAATACTTGTTCCCATAATAAGTGTCCTGGCTCTTCTTAAAAAATATCTAAACTGGTACTAGCTTTAATGTAATTTGGTAGTCGATTCCATGGATCGGCTATTCTGTCAGATAACCAACTAGTACACTTCTCATTCCTATAGAATCGTCTACATAGGTTGTCTGATGATTCTCTAGTACTTTTTGTTAACCCCAAACATTCCCAGAGATAGAAGTCTCTAAATGCCCTATATACTTGAATAAGGTCTCGTCTTAGATATCTGTAAGAGACACTGCACAAGTTCAGATATTTTAGTCTTTCATAATAACTTAGATTTTCACATCAATGGATACCCTTGTTATATTTCTACTGTACTCTTTCCAGTTTACTCATGCTTGCTTTCTTATAGAGTTTCCAGATTGTTATTCTATACTCAAGTTTGGGTCTAATGTAACTAACAAACAATGACTTCATTATTTTCGATTTCCTAGACTGTATAAATCTTTCTGTACAACCTATAGTTATATAACTATAATTAACCAATTGGTTGATACGATTAGAAAAACTCATAGCTGAATCTACCCATATACCCAGGTCCTTAAATAAATCTACACTTTCAATCACTGTGTGCTGTATTAAATATTCACATTTCAATTTATGTCTCCCAAATCTCATATGCTTAGTTTTTGATGTATTTGTCAGCATATTATTCTCCTGTGCCCAAATGGTTAATTTAGTTAAGTTATTTTGTAGACATGCCTTATCTGTGACACATATAATCAGTTTACCCAATTTCAGGTAATCTGCATATAGACTGTAGAACCCATCAGATGAAAAAGTTAGGTCCGAAAGATACAATCTAAACAAGTAAGGATCTAGGACAGAGCCCTGTGGGACACCCTGACTGTAACCAAGGATTTCACCTGTCCAGTTGGTGTATGATACTTTCCATGTCCTATTTATAAGCCATGTAGCTATCATCTTATCAAGAGTACATCAATACCTAGTTATACTAATTTATTGATCAGTGTTTTGTGTATGACCCTGTGAAATGCTGAAGCTAAAACTATATAAATTACACCCAGCATATTTTTTCATTCATAGCTGTTATTATATTGTTATATAACATCATGCTAGAGATGGTAATAGATCTGTTTTCAACATATGCATGCTGATATATGATTTCAAGCCCCAATCTATCCAGTTCTGACAATAACTTATCCAATATTATCTTATCCATTATTTTTCCACAACATGAAAGTAGACTTAAGGGTCTATATGACTCTAAGTTTTGTCCTACTCCCCTTTCTCTTGAAGACAGGTTTAATAAGCAGGTGTCTCAAATCTTGAGGAATCTCCCCATATTTATATGACCTAGTGAATAATAGATATAATGGTACCATAAGTTCTTGTTGAAGTGTTCTCAGGTCATTGTTACTAATTCTATCTCCTCCCTGTACTTTGTTTGAATCCAGTTTCTGCAGTCATTTTTCAATGTAATCTAATGTGATTCCAGTATCTGGGGATTGCCAGGATGTCACTAGGACAACTTATCACCTCTTTTGTGGATCCAAAGTGTTTTGCATACAATTTTGTAAATATATCTATAATCTGTTGTGTCTGAGAATAAATTTTAGAATCTGCACACAGTTTATCAATGTGTGTCTTTATTCTTTCCACATCTTATGTTTCTACAAAAATGTTTCATATTATGCTCAATGTCTTCATATAAATTTCCTTCAATTTTTTTCTTGATCTTGTCTCACACTATGCTTAATCTGTTTGTCCAGCTTGTTTATTTCAGTTTTCAAAGTTGTAGTTTAAACTGTCTTCCATTTCTTATATTTTTTTGTCTCTCACCTTAATCCAATAACTTGTTCTTATGAAAATATATCCTCCTGATGTTGTATGCTTAGATCCTGATATTAAACTTTTTTTTTTTTGCACTCAAACAATTTCTCTTTCAAAACATTCCACATTTCATCTGCAGTTTATCCGCTCTGTCTG
The DNA here is from genome assembly GCF_019279795.1 of Protopterus annectens. Classification (NCBI taxonomy): domain Eukaryota; kingdom Metazoa; phylum Chordata; order Ceratodontiformes; family Protopteridae; genus Protopterus; species Protopterus annectens. Next base: position 1,724,427,704 of record NC_056732.1, on the reverse strand, counting down.
TAATTAACCTTCTGTGCATTGGTTTAGATTTCAGTTTGGCAGAATTAACCCCATGATCACTGCAAGCCAGTGGCGGTAAAACTTGAAGTAACAGTAATTTCTTTAGGAACACAAACAATGTTTAGTATGTTGTGTCCCCAGGTAGTTTTTTTTTATAATCTGAAACAACTGTTGTTCCTGAATATATGTTGTGAATAATTTCCTTATTAACATTGTTGAATCAATATTATTCCAGTCTGTTTCTGATAAATTTAAGTCCCCAGATAATATCATTCTTCCCTCCTGTGTTTCATGCAAGAAGTGTATGAGTTCCTCTAGGTCATCTGCACTTGACTTTCATGGTGTATACACTCCAACAATTGTTATATGTTCCAGGGTTGTCTTTACTGTCACAGTTACACAGTCTATAGTATTGGTGTTATCACTGAACATGCTATAATCACAGGTCTCCTAATCATCTTTAATGTCTCTCATAACACCTCTGCCTGATTTTTTGTTAGAATGTCTGTTACAGTAAAAATATTTATACCCTGACAGAACTGGTTTCCAGTCATTGTGCTTTAACCATGTTTCACAAACAATAACAACATCAATCTTGCGGGAACATAGCAAATTTGCCAACAAAAAACTCTGTTGTTAATGCTCCTAGCATTAACAACTGTCAGAAATGCATCAAATGCTGCTATCTGTGAACTGTTACATTTTCAACATGACAAAAATCCTGTCTAGTGTTTGTCAAATAATGAAAAATATCTGCTGCAAAAATTCTCTTCCCTGATCTTGACAAATGCATGCCACACTGTCTGAACACGTGTACCCAAAACTAGGCTTGGATTCTCTACACATTTCCATTTTTTAAAACAGGACATTTTTTTCATGCAGGTATTTATCCAAAATATCTTTTCATTCACAGTGACCTGACTATCCTTTCTATAGGTGACTTGTGAAAATATGTCCTAACACCAGTACAAGCTATACTATTTAAGAGGGCTCTATGTTCCCTACGAACAGTCAGAGAATCCTTGCGGATGACATAATTTCTACCAACATGAATAAAAACGGATCCGTACTTCCTTACATTAAGGCATTCCAAGGCTTGTCTCACATCTTCTATTTTTGCTCCTGGCAAGCATAACACAATCCGATGTTCATTATCATCTCTGCAAATATAAGTATCACTTCCTCTAATAACTGAATCTCCAATTACAAGTATATCTTTGCTGGCCAGCTCTGGATAATCTTCCGCTTCTGATAGAGTAATTTCTGCTCTATCAGTTGTTACGAAGGATAGATCTTCATCACCATTAGTTTTATTAATCCCACTGTTTTCATTGCTTATTAAATTCTCATCCAGCTGGTATTGCAAATCCACAGCTTGAGCCATGTAGTCAACATTTGTCTTTCTCTTCTTTTTTCTTACAATAATGTTCTTCAATCCTTCTACATTCAGTTTTGATTTCTTCCTTTTCACCTGCCCCTTGCCTCTTTTTTCTACCTTCTCTGTTGGAAAAATATGCATTTTTCTGTAGACTGAAGGTTTTCTGATAGAAAAATATTATCATTCCCTGTAACCTGTGTGTGACATAACAACGCAGTATCGTTTTCACTATGTATTCTCCTTCATTTACATCATTAATCAGTTTATTTTTCTTCCTTGTTATTTGTTGTGAACTTCTTCCTTTCTTGCATTTTTTATTTCCTTCTAAACAGACTGGATCCTCAGACTGCTGAATACTTGCATCCTGAATTCCAAAGTTGTCAGGGGATCGTCTTGTTTCATAGAGGTTGAATAATCTTTGCAGAGAACAGATGCATCATTTCCTAAATGTGTTCTGTTTATTCTGTGCATTGCATAACATTATTTAGTTCATCAGTCCAGTCATTAACATATGAAACAACAGTACTCCAAGCCATGCCAGTCGCATAAGTGAAATCATAATTAAGTCTAGATTTACTTCTGACAGTGGTAAGCAAATCATCCAACCATTGACACGAAGAACACAGATCACCAGTGTTATCAGCTGTTTCCTTTAAATATGCATAGCATTTATTACACTGTAAAAATATTTGTGCTTCAGCACATCATTAATTGCATACTCATTTAAGGAATCTATGTTCAGCTTCAAACAAATAAAATATTGTAAATGAAAAGAATAATCAGAATCAGTAACCACAGAATTCAAAGGGAACTTAAATCAACTTCTAGGGCAAAAAATACATCAACAGTGTACAACTAAATAATAAAGGAAGTACAGTAAAGTTGTTGAAACCATACAACCGAAGCTGTAATTCCTTTATATCACGCATGAAGGCACCCAGTAGCTTCTGCTCACTATCGCTCACAGTCGCACTTCTTTTTACCAGTAAAGATCAATAAATCACAAACCAGGGTATGGGTTATTTAGATATGCTGAGGATTTTCCTCTCTACAGTCTGTGTAAATGTATAGCTATCTACACCCCTTGAGGTAGCTAGAGCTTGCCCGTCTAAAACCTATCCCTGTCTAACAACCAACAGTGAAATTAAAGGTAAAACAACAAAATATGAATCAAAGTAAATCTTAACAAGCTATCTCTTCATAGGTAGGTCGGTACTAGGTTATTGGCCCTAGGGCCTATATAAGCCTAGCCAAAAAGGTACCCTGGCTTTTGCCACCCAAGAAAATTATTTTCCTGTGCCACTGTCGAGCAGAGCGACAGAAGTGATCCCCAGGGTGAATTTCCTATTTTCCATCCAATCCTACCTACAAACAGTGAAAAACAGTGATAACAAATAAAATATAAATTCAAATAAAACTTCTCTTACCAGTCAACTCCACAGCAAATCAAAAACCAAGGTACGATTGTTTAGATATGCTCTGGATTTTCTTCTCCGCAGTCTGTGTGAATTTATAGCTGTCTAGGCCCATTGGGATGGCTAGAGCTTGCCTGTGTAAAACCCATCCTTTCTAACAACCAACAGTGAAATTAAAGGTAAAACAAAATATGAATCAAAGTAAATCTTGTTAACAAGCTATCTGTTCGTACTTACAAACAGTGAAAAACAGTGATAACAAATACAATATAAATTCAAAACTTCCCTTACCAGTCAAATCCACAGTAAATCACAAAGCAAGGTAGGATTGTTTAGATATGCTCAGGGTTTTCTTCTCTAAAGGCATCAATTCTGTCACTGGACCAAAAAGAATGACTACTTTTGGAATCTCAAAATTAAATGCACAGTTGTGATAGGCTAGTTTACATTGTGTTATTGCTTGCTTTCATTACTTTTCCTGGGATGGTTAATCATTCTATGAATCCTACAGGTCACACTGACATGTTGTTTTGTATATGTTTATTGTCTATAAATCATTTGTATAATCATACTAGTATGCTACTAAGGTTCACATCTTGATTTATTTCGTATGTATTTATTTATTTATTGCATTTATTAACGAAGTAAACTGGTTGGAACAGCAGGACCATTTCAGCTATTACCCAGGCCATTAGACAAAAGACAAACATACATAGTAAATACAGAGTTACAATTAATTATGCACAATTATAAACAATGCAGAAGATATCTTAGACAAAGCTATGCACAAACAAGGTACAGTATAGCTTACAAAAATGCATAATGTAAACTATTTACAGTGAGAAACATGTTTTTGTAAAACTAAAATAAAAAGTAGAAGTAGTTTATAGTACCATAGCACATAAAGCTATGTATCTACATACCTGTAGGTCCAACACATTTTAAGGTGATATATAATCTAACTTAGCAGTCAGTATTTTTGGAAATTACTTATCCAGTGTACTTTTAACAACTGATATTATATTTAGCAATCAGAGGCGCCTTCAACCAATTTTGAAAATTAAAGTATTCCAAGTTGTAGGTGCTCTCTGTGGAAGGCTGGGCGCCGGGCTGGCAACTCAACACCGTAAAACTCCACTGCCAATCATGAGCGGACAGGTGATCCACTGTGGCAACCCCTAAGTGGGAAAAAGTTGAAAGAAGAAGAAGCTCTTACTTGTGTGTTTGCTGGTCTTTGCAGTTGAAAGCCATCCAGAGTTCCAAGATTGTAGTTAGAGTATTTTGTAAGTAGCCTGTTTCTAAGTAACAGGCAACAGCTGTCATTTCGCAGTTTTACAACTGTTCATATATCGTATGACTTTTTCATTAATCCAAGACTCTGCAATCGAGAAATGAGAAAACACTGAATAAGCAGTATGGCTGTATAATAAAAGATTATGAAATTTCTTATAGTGAGAAAGAAAAGTGCACAGTAAAGTGTGAATTGGGTACCACAGAGGAATAATCTCTGAGTTGTTAATGAGCTGATTCCCATTGTCAGGGTGACAGATTTCATTATTTCCACCTTTTTTGCCTACTGTTTGACTCTGAGTAAGTGACTTAACCAGACAGAGCACCTGGGTCACCCTGAAAAGGGATCATTTATCTAGTAAGCTCACACAGTAAAGAATATGCAAAAAAATAAAGGAATATCAAAGTCAGCACACAGACTTCAAGATTGCCTACAGAATGTCAAAATGCATAGCAGATTATGGTCTTTTTTTCTGTTCATTCCAGTTCCTTTACGGTTATGACTGTCTCCGATACTATGCATAGTTAATAATATTGTGAAGATTGAACTGAATTCGCACATTTTATTTTTTTATCTATTTTTCATCATTACCTTATCTTGCAGGTTCTTCACGCATATTAATGATCATAGATGATCTCGATAGTCCAGAATTAGCAAAACAAACTGTTGAGGAGAACCAGCCTACTGCTGTGAAATGCTGTGAAAAGATATATTATCTCAAAAGGGAAGAGGCGAAAGATAAAAAGGGAAGTGAAAGTGAACAAGAAAAGAAAACGTACAGTCACACCTGGAACAAAGAACAAATACAGGACATGGACCAATACATTAAAAGCAAAGACTATTGACTACTTGTGGCGTAAATAATGCATTTATTATCACATGAAAATGCTTTGAATAATAGATGCTCTGTTTTGTTGAGAGTTTATTCAAATGTCTCTAGTGTACTGTGTAATACGTTATGTAAGAATGTCAGAATGAACAAGGATGTTAATGGCATCTGAGACAGGTTGAACAATTTGTGTGAGCACTGCTTTGCTTACTGAGGCAGATTTGTTATCCCATAATATGAAGGCAGGTGGAAAATCATATATTTGTTGAAATTCCATTTGATTTGAGCTTTGTGTCTTGAAAAGTGAAGAACTAAATAAGCAGGGCATGCACAGATTAAGTCTGATAAGACTACAAAAAATAACATAGTTCTGTTTTTCTAAAACTCTGGAACCAAAAGACAAGATTGTGCTCATTTTCATTTCTGTGCCATAGAGGCTCTTGTGGAGGCCTGCGTGATGCTATTGGAAGACTGTGGGGTGTGCTATAGCTTCAATTTTGTAGCAACCTATGATCCTAGAATACTAGAGGTTGCTATGTATTGCATACTGCTGGGCCGCACAGCGCTGTATAACTCTATACTATGATGTGGCATTCTGGTATAGGATTTAGGTAATGCCTGCATAGTGTGAGTCCACAAGCAGGATTTTGAATAAGATTGAATTAATATCTATTCCCTTCCTGGGTATACAGAAAAAATATCCAGGATCAGCCCAAGGTATATATGACAGACTTGTGGGGAATAATGTGTCTACTGGCTTTTATACCATCAGTAATAATTCCAGGAAATGCAACATACTGCTGCCTTAGTTAATAATTTGGTAGGCTTATACTAACCTGAAGTAAATCCCATCATGATTAGCAGGAAGGATAACACATGAACATAACACTAATGCCAAAGACTGGGTCACTTCATCGCAACACAGGAAACAAGTGGTGTTATGTATTGGAAATAGCAGTTTTTGAGTCCCAGTGAGCTGCATATGTTAATGGTAAAATGGAAAGACAAATAAGAAATATATTTTAAGACTATCCTCTGTCACACAGGTTATTTAAAAATCAGGTTGTTCAAAACTCTGAAGTCTTAAGTTGGCTTAGGGTGATGTTATCAGTGCTGAACTTTTGGGTCAGGTTGATAACCACTCAACTGAGAACTCCCTGATCATTGCAAGCAACAGCAGTAGTTAAGGATGTACTGTGGACATCAGTACTTATCTGTTTAGATTGCGGAGATCTGCCCTGTGAGGAGTCCCTAATACATGCATGTAGCATTAATATTCAGGAAGGTAGCACTGCTGTGTATACTGAATTACTTCCATTACATTAGCAGATACCCTATGCATGTAGCATTAATATTCAGGAAGGTAGCAGTGCTGTGCACACTGAATTACATTACATTAGCAGATACCAGTTTTGTGAGTTATCCTTGTTCCTACCAGAAACTTCAAACATTGTGAAGATCATTAGAATGAGGCAAGTGTTTCACTTCTTGAAAACACACACTGTTATACTTAACAAGTTTTAAAGTGAGTCTGGTGATGAAGACAGGGAAGACAGGTACTTCCTCACTTGTCTGTAAAGGTAAGTTACAGCATTGTGATTTACAAAAATGAGTTCATATTCAACAATCACAGGCATTCACAAAATAAACTCTTGCATCTGTATTGTCTAGTAGAAAAGTGTCATGCTATCTAAAATTAACTTGAATTTTTAGATTGAGATTTTTTTTGCATTTGCAGCTGTCATTGACTTTCCTTACCTGCACACAAGTACAGCAAATTTGTATTTTGCAGTATTTGAACATAGTTGTATTATTTCTTTATCACAAAAATATTCTGTTTGCAACTGCCATTATCATATTGTAACAGGTTATTATAACAAAGCTGACATAATTTTAGCTTTGTGGCACATTTGTACGTATTTAGGTATTTCTAGGCAAAACAACTGTGTCACGAACATAGACTGTTATTATTATTATTATTTTTGCTTTTTAACTTTAAAAGGTAATTAAAAGTACTTTATCTCCTACAAATCAATGTCAGATTGACTTTTCTGCTGTGGTGCTGATAACACTGTAGCAATGCATTTTTTCCTCAAATTACAGATGGTTATGTTACAATGTCTTACACATTCCTGTGTCATCAAAACCACTGTATTAGTATGTGGGTTGACTTGATAATAAGAGAATTCTACAATAAACCTGTGACAGAAAAACATTTTATTAGTCACTCTTCTATAAAATTACACTTATGTAAGGGGCACTTGTCTGGCACCAGCAAAAGAGATGCATTTCTAAATACAAGACTGTTGCATATCCAGAACTGTTCTCTTTCTTTCAGTTGCAGCCAGCTTGGTGTTGGTCCCCCCTCACAAACACAGATGCACAAACACACACAGAAGTTAGGCAGAGAGCAAACCCTTATGCATACAGCACAGTGTAGCATTTTTACAGAGGCTTAGCTAAGATGGGGCAAATGGGGCTGGTATTGCCAGATTTCTCCCTTGAAGGCATAGGGTTTTCAGACCAAGTGAAACCTACCATGAGCTCCATGAAATAGAAATACTGGACCACTATAGGGTGGACAGGAACACCATACAGCAAAGAGTGGATATGTGCTACTCCCATCTGCAGTCCCACAAAATTAATGAAAAATAAATCCCAGTGGACACTAAGGTAGGTATAGATTTATGTATTTTAGCTAGAGGGACCTTTCAGTGACCTATAGGAGAAGACTACTTTAAGAACACCAATTGTATCTATAAAAATGGGACAGATTGCAACACAGCTTAAAAATGTAAAACAATTTTAATAAAATAAAATTCTTAACACACAGGTAAGCACTTTCACGTCCACTGTAGACACTTCTTTAGACCATGAAACAACACAGATAAAATGATAGTAAGTCCAACAACAGCACCATGTATGAGACGACCAGGCTTACTTGAATTATCCAGAATACTCAAAGGATGTATAAAAGCAAAGATCTTTTATTCACATAAATCCAACAGGTTAGCGCTTTCACATACTGCTTTCTCAGACCTTAAAATTTCAAATGCTGCAGTTGCACTATTTAAATACTGCAACAGTCAAGGGCGAGCCCTTCACTTAACCATTTAAAGGGAAACAACTTCATTTTCTACCTGCTGCCAAATAGCACAATATAAAACAACAAATATACACACTTTATCCCTGAACATTGACACTAAAAAACTGTCATTATAACAGGTATAACAGTACATAATCAAAACCTTAAATGAAACACTACAAATATTGGGGGGATTCAGTAATCCTCCATGTAAGACTAACTAAGTCTTACTCGGAAACGGCAGCCTAAGAGTATGATGTCAGCGCACCATGCATATTCATGAGGGTGCGCTGACTCAACTCCAAGGCTAACACGGAGCGTGTAGGAGTGCAGGGGGCGTGTCAGACTGCCGAGCAGTCCAAATAACCATGCCTCTGCAAGTGCCTAAATCTGCAAATGTCAGCAGATATGAGCGAGTCCGCTCAAATATGTATATCCCCAACACTACACTCCCCCACATTCAAAACCCCTGTACAAATGAAATAAAATATAAAGCAATTTTTTTTATTATTCCTGATATAGCTGCCCATATTTCCACATGTGTGCGCGGGTGTACCCATTGCTTAGCTACAGTTAGCAGTTTAGACATTGAAGAGGATAATAAACCACTTATATGCAAATTAAGCCAAATAGCAATAGTGTAGTTGTAGAGCCTTCGCACAAAGAGGAGACATTCCCCATTCGAGTCCCACCACTCCCCTTTCCATTTTCTGTAGGAAATCTGTGCATAAAAATAATTCCTGACATTTACCTTTTAAATGCATTGAAATGGCCTATGTAGTAGTGAATGATATTTTAAATATATATAAGAAGGTGAAACGGTCATGCATACTAATGAATGCATAAGTAACCTATCTTAAGCAATGTGAAGCACTGCTAAGCAACGTTTACCAGTATCAAGCACATTTAAGAATAATTGCCCATAGCTAAGCACTGGTTTAACTAGCGTAATGGCTTTGCACGTAGCTACGCATCGCGCCAACTAGCACAAACAAAACATGTTTGCGCGAAGCTGTGCACTGCGCTAACTTGCGCAACGTAGTGCAACATTGGGCAAAGTTGAGCAAAGTTGGCTAAACACAGCCACACCTCCTAACCGGTCAGGCCAGTAGTAAAATAAAAAGCAATGACATGCCTCAAGCCCGGGATACTGTGAACCATAATCACAGTACTGAACCACTAAGCCATGACAGCTTTTGCTGTTCATGCAATGTCAACATACATATACATATTAATGAAAGTTTACTCAGTGCTAAGCAGATGTGCACTCAGCTGAAAATTTTCAAAACTGGACAATCACAAATAAGTGTAGGAAATGAGGCATATTTAAGCTCCATAGGTGGGAATAATTGCCATAACTGGTTGTAGCTCCCATCTGCAGTCAGAATGGCCGGTGCTGGAGAGGGCTGTCATTTTCGAGCACAACGGCGGGGCATTGAGGAGTCAAAAGTGATGGTTTGGCTCCTCGTCAATCATCATGATGCAAGACTCCTGCAAGGCCAGTTCCAAGGCACTGAGTACAAAGCGGAAGCCTGGAACCATTTAGCACATGATCTCACCAGTGCCACAGGCATCCCTTGGACTGGTGAGCAGGTCAGACACCACTACGCAGACCTGAAGAGATGGAAGCAGGACCAACTGAACCAATGGATACAGGAGGCCCATGGGAATGACAATGCCCCACTACTGAGTAGGTAGACATGGAATGGAGTATGTAATAATTGCTATTGTAGTCTCTATAATGGACAGGTATGTCTCAATATCCCTTCATTTACTTCACAGCTGCAGGTGTCTGTGCTGTGAATCAGCAAGCCTATGCAGATAGGCTGCTAAGGCTGCGCCACCAGGCAGGTTAGTAATTATTCTGCATGTATTGTTATATAAAATAAGTGAGAAAGCCTGAAAAAAAGTGTTGTAGCCCAATAATAAAGGCATAATAAGTCCTGAATAATTTCTCTGCATGTACTGTTATGTAAAATAAGTGAGAGAGCCTGAAAAGAGTGTTGCAGCCCAATAATAAAGGCATAATAAGTCCTGAATAATTTCTCTGCATGTACTGTTATGTAAAATAAGTGAAAGAGCCTGAAAAAGAGTGTTGTAACCCATTAATAAAGGTATAATACGTCTTGAATGCATCTTCTGCATGCACTGTAATATCAAATAAATGAGAGAGCCTCTAGAAAAGCGTGTAATGTAATTAATAAAGGTATAATTCCTGGAGTGTGTCTGTGTCACTTACTTTGAAATGTTGTTGTACTCTTGCATTATATAAATAGTACTGTTGTATTAAGCGCTGCCAACCCACACTTGGCCAGGCCCATATAAAGTGGATGAAGGGAGTGCCAGTAGCTGTGAAGCATATATACAGTCCTCAACTGTTGGTTAATGGCTGGCATGCATAGGTAAATCTGGCACACAGGTAGCTTGTTAATGTGTTCCCCAGAAATGTCAGTGTGCTGCTAGAAATGTAGGGGGCTGTAGAAATATAACTGATAATGTCACATGAACACATCCAGATATGTGGATATATAAATATAAATAAAATATATAAATACATAGCAGTAACATCTGCATCCTGGACAGTTTGTATGTCAGATGCAGGTCAGGTATATAAGGAACTAGCCAAACCCATTTCACAACTTAATGCACGTTGCCTAGTTTAATAATACATGTAGGGGATATACACCTGCAGTCAATAGGAATGTAGTGTAAACTATAACTACATATAAGATGTTAATGGAGGTATCTTTTTACACCCTACTGTATGTGCATAAACAATGCAATTCCACACCTCAATGGGTATGTCTAATCTCAAAACATTTGTTGGGACATATGTCCTATTGTTTTATAAATATCTGCATTTACTTTGATGCATGTGCCCTGTTCAAACACCACAATCTTGGTGGCCTGTTGCCACCAATCAATCCTGCATGCTGTTGGAATGTCCACTGTTGTTCTATATATGCATGTGTTATGCTTGCTGTTCAACTGTTGGAACTCTGGTGTGTTAGGTTAATGGGAATATTACTGCATGCTGTTACAACTAATTTGGAATACTGTTGGCAGTTACCAACACATATTGTCATTAAATCCTACTAAACATAGAACGTATGGGAAGGCCGGTCCCTGCGGACCCACCTGTCCCACCTCAGCTGGCGATGGCACCTGGCACCAGCAGGTCTGGTGCCCAGCCCGGGACCTCCTCCTCCATTGGCTCTGTGCCACCTTCAGGTGGAAGCGCTGCAGGGGATGGGGCTCGTCCCCCCTGTGCAAATATGGCTGGAGGAGGGCCACCTAGCACCCTCCGAATGGTCCGGGCTGTGGTGCATAGGGAGATCCAGCGTTCAGTCACTGATCCTCTACGCCAGCTCCAGGCGAGAGTGGTGCGATTCACGGGTGAGCCTGCCCCTCCTACGCAGTCCCCAGCACAGCCACCCTCTGGGCTGTGAAGGTGCAGTGGTGACTGCCCATGGGTGGGGATCTCAGTTCCACTGTTGCCATCTGTGGGCTCATGGGCTTGCGATTTACAAACATCCTTCCCCGTCAATGGTGTTCACCCACCCCATGTGTCATATTTCACCCCTGTATGCGTCTTGTTTTTCTTGTCTGTGTACTTCCCCAACCTACCTGCCCAAATATACCTACTCCCCCCTACCTCACATTCCACTCTCACCTGAAAAAAAATGGGCAATCTGCTCCCACAAAAAAATTACGCCCCATACATAGCTGCCCATTTTGCACACATGTCCACTGGACACATAAACTGAAATTTAATTGGCAGTACAACATACTTTGTTGTCCTCATCCCCCTCTCAGGGGTTGAAAGTTTCAAAATTCCCTCCAAATTCCTAGTATATGCACAGCTGTTGCTGTTAAAGAAATAGGCAGCTATGGACCATCCCGACACCCGTCCTGCACATCCCTAACTGTTTTCCCTACTGTCTTACCCTCTTTGTGCCCCTTTTTCACCACTTTTCTATCTCCCCATTTTCTTTTCTTTCAAAGAAATTAGCGCGAAGGGTTAGCGGGCGTAAGCACTGTTAAGCAGTAGTTAGCAGGTTTGCATGAGTGTGCGCATGTGTGTGCTTAGCTAAGTATTGCTAAGCATCACGCAAACCCGCTTACAACTGCTTAAAAGTGCCTTAGTCAACCTGCATGTGAGGGCCCTTGTTCTGCTCAGCAGCAAAATAAAACACCACTGTCAGTCTCGAACCCCAGACCTTGGACACACTAAACTGCATGAAGTACCACTAAGCCATAGTAGATATATAGCAAGCTGTTGCTGAAATATATATATCATGTATCAGAATGAGTGAATGTAAAGGAAAGATAGGAATGCCATAACACAAAACCTGTTCTGTGGAACTTCACCAGCAGTTGCTGTGGAATTGCATTACATGACTGTGATAACAGAACCAGCCATTCTAGCAATAAATAATGTTACAACAGCACTTTACAACCCCCACACAGTATCATAGCAGGACAAACCCCACCCAAACGTACAAAATACCTGTGTGTTCAGGGTCCAGCAAGGATGTAGGTAGGCATACCCAGTACTGGAATTGTCCAGTTTTCATGAGCATCCCGTGATAATGTCAACAAAATAAAAAGCACAAACTGTGCAGAAGTGAGTACATTAATATCCACAGTATAGCAGTTCCCAAACAGTTCATGTGCCAAATGAAAACATCTCAATAACTACGTATGTATGGCAGCTAATTGTATAAGTAGAAAAGAAACGACATACTCCCATGTATCTTGTGTTAGCATTTCTAGGGGTGAGTACAATTCTACACTGTCAACTGTGTACTGGAAGTGGCAACATTCAGGTCTGAGTACAACATTCAAATCACTGGCTACACCCCTAGCATCAGTTAGAAGAAGTATACCAACCTTCTGACTTACACAATGGTGTCCACAGCAAACAAGCATGGTCCCCACTTTGGAAATCTGAAAGGGCTACGCCAACCTGACTTAGCAATTTGTAGCACTGGGTTGCTATGAGCAGGCTGCATGCAATTATCAAATGGTGGCCACCAATTGGTACAGAGGCCATCACATGCACATGTGCAGATACCTATAAAAGCAGTCTGTACTTGCTGTCCACACATGCAATCATTTCATTGCAGGTATGGAGGGAGAGAGAGAGAGACGCAGAGGCAGACAACAGCTGCAGCAGAAATAAAGAAAAAAGATCCAAAGAAAATATATTGAAAGAAAAAGTAATATATTGAAAAAAAAGATAACAAAAAGAATATATTGAAAACAAAATAATATACTGAAAATAAAAAAATTATATTGAAAAAATATATTGAAAAAAAATTATATTGAAAAAAGAATATATTGAAATAAAAAATATATTGAAATAAAAATATATTGAAAAAAATATATTGAAAGTGAAATAATATATTGAAAAAAAAAGTATACTGAAAAACAAATATACCTTGAAAAATAAATTCAAGATATACAACAACAAATACGAACACATACAAAGGAAAGGTACGTAACAGCTATGTATTTACTGGCATGTAGTAGACGTTTATGAAGAGTACTCTACATAGTTTGAATCATCCATATGTGGCAGCAGTACGTATCAATGCACAGATGCCCTGCATAACTACTGGCATGGAGAAATGAGTGTGTAGCTGTGTGCAGCGGGATGTGACTGTGACATATGTAGTTCAGCATTAAATGTCAAACATCTGATCCATGTTATCTGTGTTCTGTACAGTAGTGTGTACAGTGTCTGTTTGGGGGAGTAGCCCATATGGTTATGTAAACATGGATGTGACAGAGTAACAAATGCATGATAGCCATATTAACATGTAGCTTAGCATTGGCAATAGCTTTACCAGGCTAGTATGCTAACCTAGCATTTGCAGCTATATATACACCCTCTAATATTACTGTGTGCTCACATGTGACACCTGTTCATGTTGCAGCAAGGCCCAACAGGTCAGCTGTGAGCTACACAAACTTACAAAAGTGTGTACCTTGTGTGTGTATGGCACACACATATGGAGAGATCTGTCTGTGTCAGATATATTAGCATCTGTACATGTGCATAGAGCAAGGGACATACTGCAACCATTTGTGAAGGGAGGACATATATATGTTGTTGAAGGTTGTTATGTGCATATTTCTATGTAGGTTGTAGTGTGTGGCAAACAAGACAGCATACAGTGCTGATATATGACATGTGGTTAAACATTGTGGGTATGATTTGTCAGGTCTGCAGTGTTGCAGCCAGTGAGGCCTGCTAAAGCTACATGGGCTGAGAACACCTTCAATGCATTCCGCACAACACTGTGCAATATTATGACATAACTGTATACCTCACAACCTTTGCATAATTTATATCCCCATCATGAAAGGTGGACTGTATATGTGCTTATATGTATCTCTATATGTACACCAATGGATGTTTATATGTATGTGTGTGTGTATATATACATATATATATATATATATATATATATATATATATATATATATATATATATATATATAAATATATATATATATATATATATAAATATATATATATATATATATATATATATATATATATATATATACAGAGAGAGAGAGAGAGAGACAGAGTCATATTTACTGCAACAGATGCCTGGTGACAATGCCATGGACTCACGCTCAATGTTGACACTGCATTGGCATCCCTTCTTGCCAAAACTCTGTACCCATTAACTACCACATAGGTGGTAGTCTACTTAACACTGAAGGTGTGATAAGAGACCATGGGACACAGGTGGACAGTAGTCTCCCCTCTGATGATCACAGTGCCACACTAGTCATGTCATCTGTCTACATGGCACACGTCATCACAAAAGGTGTGTCATCCAGGGAAATATAGGTCAGTGTTCCCCTCTACTCATCACACATAAAGCCCATTATAGAGTACAATGCCCCATGTGGTATGTACCTCACAAGACATCTACAGCAATTGGAAACGACACAGACATACCTCACAAAGAGTAATACCGCCTCAAACAGATGCCCTATGCAGACCGTCTCACAAACCCGCAACTAGACTGTGTCGCATACCGCCTACCCAGAGGTGACCTCTGCCTAACATACTAAGCTATGTCAAACCCAGACCTGTTGGACATGCTCCACATAAACAGATCACAATCTCTACGAGCTACATGCTCTAGGGACCCAAACCTTTTGACCTCAATAAACAGCACATGCTGGAGGGATAGATTCCTATCTCAGAAACATCCCATACTCTGGAACAAACCAACTATCCAAAGCAAACAAAGCTCCTAATTAGCAGTCGTCATAAATAATCCTGAAGATTGTATGGGAGATAGTGAATACACCCAGGCAATCACCTCTGTGACTCTGCTTCACAGGGCCACGTGAAATGTAATTACCTGTGTGTCACAGGCCAGGATAGTGTATGGCTAGACTTCTATAGGCCCTAGGGCCAATAGCCTCTTACCTACCTATGAAGTGATACACACCCACATGTACTTGTTGCAATAATTGCTATGTGAGGTTGACTGAGTGTGATGGTGAATGTGTTGGTGAATGTGTTAGAGTTCGATATATGTGTGATAGCTTAGTGGGAAACTGTTTCTGTCATGGTATTATGTGTCCTAGCTGTGATCCCAGCAAAAGATGTGTATGCAATTTCTAGGCAGAAAAAGCAGTATGCCATATGGTCTGACATAGTCCCTTGTTGTCGACTGGAATGTCCCATTGTAGGCTAAAACAGTACATATATGCTTATTGAGTGTTACTGCTGGTGAATCCAACTCCTGTATGAACTGTAGTACTACCTGAAGCTGTATGCCTAAACAGCACTGTATGGTGTATGCCCACATTTCTTGAAACAACTGTTTTGTGTGTTCCCTGTAGTCCTCACAGATTACATACCTCAGGCATAAGGTCTTGTAACTACTGACACACAGTACTGTAAGGTACACAGGTAAATGTCACCTGGGTTGCCATACCTTTGTGTCTGGTATGTATGTCTGATGTGTGTGTGGGTATGCCTGTACCATGGCTTTGGTCATATGTGTGTTACAGGATATAACTGCGTATCTAGCAACATGTATAATCTAGTACAGCAGTATGCCACCTATATTAACGAATGTGCACATATGTTAGGCAGGGGTCTGCCATCAACGACTAGTGTGGTATACTGGTAATACTGTCTCTGGACTTTACAATCATTGCAAAGGATTACATATTTCTTGATGCATTAGCTTGATATATACTTCCTGTGGCTAGGTGGTGCACTGTGTCGCATACAGTGTGCCATGTACTGTTGTATAGTCTTACATACTGTTTTAACTGTGTTGCTGTGCAAAACATGGTTTGATATATAGAGTGTGCCAGGCACTGTCAGGCAGTTGTGGGTTGAGAAGTGATATGTGGTATTGAAAGTGTGTATCTTCTGACAGCCAATAGGTTGCTATATATGGCAGTTAATTGATATCTGTACTTTAGAATGTTACGTGTGCCACATGACTTGCTCACACATACTGTTTCATTGTCTTCCAGGGTCATGTTCCACCATCGTAATCCCGCCTATAGCACGTCAGAGGAAGAACAGATCACGGTGAGCCTGGTGCAGCACTATACCCTGCTGTTCTCCAGAACCAGCCAGGACCAGCATGAGTGGACTGCGCAGTGGCAAGATCTTGTCCGTAGGGTAAATGACATAGGCATGCATAACCGGACATATGAGCAGGTACGCCTTCACTGCAGTGATTTAATTAGACATGTCCGGCAGCGTGCGTCTGATATCCGCAGACAACAGCTTGCCACAGGTGGGGGGGTAGCCATCCATCCCCCCTCACCAGAGTGGAGGAGCTGCTCCTGAACCAGGTGGCTCCTGTCCAACAACAACAAGTAACATGTATCATCATGGAGGCCGAAGCCACCCAGCAAGTTGACATGGAGCGTGCAGGTAACATGGCATAGCTGTAGACTACTGTTACCTCTATTGGTAGAGCATGCTTATGTGAGATGTGTACTGTGTAGTTAGACAATGTGGTGCCTAGTGTTGTGCAATACTAATAATTAGGAATATAATCTGTAGGTCTGTGACTGTCAACCATTGTACTACTGTAAGATTGCAAACACACAGTAGCAATGCCACAGTTGTTGCCACTGACAAAGTGTCTCATATCCTTGTACGTCCCTCTGGTGTGACAGCAAGGCAGCAGACCCATGCTGGTGAGTGTGTTCTACCTTTAATATTGCTAATTAAATGTGCATGTCATAGGTGAGGTGTAAGCCATGTACACGTAACACACCTACACATAACGCATGCTGTGCATGTTTGCTGTGAGACTATGCACATCCCAGTAACGTGGGTAGCTGCGTAAAACATATACAATACACAGTGCATCCCACACAATTGTGGCAACACTGTAGTGGACATTGGATAAGCAGAGTCGATACACATGCACACAACATACACAACTTTGTCATACACAGTACACATTAACATGCTACACATGGCATATTCAGACACCCGCTGTAAGGTTACACTACAGTATCCCAAACGTCATCCACACAGCACACATAATATACCTGAGGGGTAGATGCCTCTCATGTGGCTGTGCGACACTCTTCAACACATAACACATTCATGTTAGGCAATGCCTCCTATTGTGCACCTTACAAACCCATGTAACAACTGGCTGTGAAATGGTGAATGTAGCCATGGTACTGCAGTTCCGGTACAGCATGTTATGTGCCAGTGTGGCACACATTAGTAGCCTTGAGTGACCACATGATGCTGCATGATGATGGCTTATGGTAGTACACCCCATCCAGTTACAGTGACCACAGTACTACACTTAGCATTAACTGCTATGCACCTCAATGTTGTGTGTGTGCAAACATATGCACCTATACACAATATGCATAGCAATCACCATTTGTACAAAGTGACACATATATGTCTTGTAATGCTATTGAGTGTATAGGTCACATGACACACACTGTGTTTGTGTGATGTTTAATGTTGCAGTTGTGTTGTAGCATGCCATGTCATGTCTGGCACTGGCATGTCCACAGTAAGTCCTACACTCACCATAACCACTGTGCAATGGCTATGTTGAGCAATGGTATTCCATCAGGTATACATGTACCACTCATCCTGTGTGTATACATAGCATACATGTGCTAAACCTGTGCTCACAATTATCTGCTAATGACACAGACACTCTAATCAGAAATGGATATCTATGTGACACACAGATACACATCCAGCCATGGTATGCATACCTGTGAGTGATGGTGCACAGGACATTGCAGAGCTTTTAATACTTGCACAGCAATGTTGTGTCCATGTACACAGTGCATTCCAGGGTGAGGCCAATCAGTGAGCAACAACACACATGCATCAAAAACATGTATACTGTTATTGGCAAGGGCTGTCTACACGCGCACTGCATGCTGTTGGGAAACACACATCCTGCATGCTGACACGTGTGATATAACTGTTTGCCTTGTGATACTGTACCCCACCATCACCCACTATTTAATATGTTCTGGGTTGCTGGTGGTCTGTGTGTGTGTGTGTGTGTGTGTGTGTGTGTGTGTGTGTGTGTGTGTGTGTGTGTCTGTTTTAGTGAGGAGTGCATTTGTGTGCATGTGTTCATTTGTTCATGTGTGCATGTGTGCATGTGTGCATGTGTTCATGTGTGCATGCGTGCATGTGTTCATGTGTGCATGTGTGCATGTGTGCCGACATCATGTACAGGTCGTAAAGTGTGTTTCCTGTCTTCCTCTCACAGGTGCTGACTTTGGGCTGGTTCACTACAGCAGGGAAACTGATGTCACTGAGCAAAATAGTGATACTGATGATAGGTGTGTTGAGGCGCAGGCATGTTTGCCAGGGTCTGTCGTTGGGCCACCAATCGACAGTACACAAGTGTCCACCCCATCCATGCACACAGTCATACTGCCAATACATCCATCACCAATGCCCTTAGCTGAGGGACAGCGTACAGTTGGCATTGGCAAGGACAGTGTGGTATCCATGGCACATGCATGCCGACACAGCAGCCATACCCAGATGTCTGGAAGGGTACCACATAGGCAGATGTCCAGGGGTTCACGTCAGAGCACTGCTGCTCATCATGCCACTGGCAGACGTTCCACAGGTCTTACAACCTCACGCATGTTCCAGGCTGTCATGGAGGCACAGGCACATATGGAACGGTACACCAGACAGGGACTAAGGGCACAGAAGGCACATAACACCGCCGTCATTGACAGTATCCGTGACCTAGCAGGTGCCATCTGTAATTACACCAAGGTCACTGACAGATGTTGGGGAGAGACATTAGATGTCCTCCGCAATGTCATGTCCATGTGTCAGGACAGTGCGGGATGGTTGAGTCGTTAACGTGGACGTATGCCAGCAACATCAGCAGCTGGCAGTCGCCATGGATGTCCGTCAAGTCACAGCCACTCCCATAGTGCCAGTACCAGCCCCAGCAATGTCAGGGATGGGCTGTCAATAAAACATCCTAGAAGATCACTTGCACGTGTCTCTTGACAGTCCCAGCAGGGACCTGGGTCCAGTGTACATCCATCTACCTCTGGGGATAGTACCCAGTCTGGCTTAGTACCTGATTGTGTCAGTAGCACCCCTGCCAGGCACAGGTACCGTATCCATGGCCAGAGATGGTGATCTGTAAAGCCTGGCAGGTACAGTCTGTGGCTGTCCCACAAATACCTGTATATTGCGGCCACATGGTGGAACTGTGTGCATGCAGACACACACACATAAATCACCTAGGGTTAACACATACCCGCACACATTACATCAACATTGGCCCATAGCAGTGCTCTTTCCCCACACACACACACACACACACACACACACACACACACACACACACACACACATGTCGATTGGATGGCTCACTCTAGGCCTCTGGAAAACCAACAACACACCCTGTGCATATGATGAAACCTTAACAATTCATATAAGCTTCAAATAGAAAATCATCTTTTAAAAAATATATATATATTTTTTTAAAAACTGTTCCTTCATGTTAAAATAATCTATATGAATATCCTATACATAAATAAATAAATTAATTAATTAATTAAATTAATTAAAATCATGTTTATTAAAAACAATTTTACATGCATAAAGGATTTTTAATTGTTAAGTGAAGTAACAAAACGAGAGCAATATACTGAATTATTAATTAGATTTGAGGCTTATTTGATGATTTTAAAAGCACAATGACAATTGATTGGTTAACACTTTTTAATTGGATATAAAAGATGTATGGTTTAGACTAAAATGTAATCTGATGAAGTCCATCTGGACGAAAACGCATGTATTAGGAAGGCGTTCATGATTTTGGGATCAACTACATTTTATTCGTGTTTCGTGTTTGTGTTGTGTGGATTGGCATCCTTTCATTAAAACTGAGGTGTTTTTGCAGTCGAGTCTTCTGCCTCTTTCTTCTGGAGTATGATTGTCAATGTAGTATTGTTTACACCAGGGTTAGTTCCAGTAGTGTACTGTCTGCCCACGTGCCACTTGGCAGATATGTGTAGTATTGGTAGCATGTGGTAGAGAGTGGACAGTATATGTGGGATGTGTGTAGCACAGATTTGCAGGTGTACATTTGTGAACATGGTGGAGGGCACTGTCTGCATGTACGTGCATAGTGGACACATGGGCATGGTGACATGCCTTGTATTATACAGTGTTAATACTCCATAGTTTCTATTGGTGGCCAGTATGCATTGTACTACACACATTTCGGAACCTGACTACATATGTGTGTGTGACATGGTTTGACACTGTGCTGTGGGTGATACTGTTACTATCTGTCATTGTTTTGCATTCTGGTAGTATACATAACCTCAACAGCCTGACCATAACCAATCGTTAGATGATGTCTTGACAACTGACACACAGATGTAGGACACACAGCAACATTTGGATCCTTCAGGTACTATACTATGCCAGTAACCAGTGGTATTCACCTGCACCCATTCCTGAGACCACTCATGTTTGGCATATAGCTCTCTTAGGTACAAGCAATCACAGTAGGGATATGTCGGTCCAATTATTATCGCTGGTTTGTTTTGTTAACGCAGCTACCACATGATGGATGATATGGCTATTGAACCTGACTATAATCCAGAAGGAAAAGATTTAAACTGGAGATGGAACAATATCATTGAACAGCGTAACAACCCTTTACTTAATTTGGAGCTAGAACAATCTGTAGTAACTTCGAATACAGGTATAAAGGACAGTTTAAATGAGTTCAATATTATTTGTAGAGACTTGGAGAATAATTTATATAAACTACAGAGACTTGCTTGGCAGAGACGCCATATGGAAGCATGCTTACACTTTAATGTGATTCCCCGAGGTATGAGGGTGTTGTGCATGCGTTCCTATGGTGAGAGCCACCCAGAATTATTGAAAAGATGGCAGAAATTGAATATTGAACTTAGCAATAACTACATAAAGCTGCTGATTGACTATTTTTCACCAATTGAAGTAGAACTTAATTTGAAAGTAGAGGCTTTGAATAAAGATCTGCGAGATAGATTTAAAGGGGCAATATATGAGAGAAGGCTTGAGAATTTATATTGCCAGGTCGCTGCATACAGCGACAAATTACAACAGATTAAACATTGTAAACTTCAGCGAGATCATCAAGACTTTTCTATGGGTCAAGTCTTTGTATGGCCGAGAAGTAACAATAGAGACTTTATGTCACATAATCAAAATTCATCTGATATTAATCACATTGAACCATCTACAGAACATGCTGATTCCCCTTTAAGTGCTACAATAGAAGTGAATATTATGGAACCCATGATTACATCACTGCCAGACACCGCAGATTCAGTGGCCAGTACGAGGATGGGCACACCTCAACCTAACCAACAAGCGATGGTGGTGAGACAGAGAACAAATGCTATGGGAGCCAAACCGAAGGCTTCTAATGGCAATATGGAACATTTTTTGCCATTTCCTGTCCAATTGCGGATGACCTCGAGAAGCAGATGCAACAGTCGAGGTCGCAAGAAGGGGAAATACTAAGGCGAGAATTTCGAACGAAGAAGACGGATGAAAGACTGAAAGACTTGGTATTTAATTTCTCCAGGTTTGAACTTTTGCTTACTGATTCTTTGCTCTTAAATAAAGGGTTATCTTATATTCCGTCCCAAACTAGTAATTTGAGCAAAATATTAATGGACTTGAGACTGTTTGGACGCTCTGTATCTTTGAAATTGCTTTTTTCCACAGGTGAACAGGATAATTACAAAGAGAACACAGAATTAGTTTTCAAAAGAAAGAGTAATTTTACACCTGTATTACCTACTAGCATAGATTGTTTCTTGAAAATGTGTGAAAATGATTTTTATGCTTATTTTTTAGGACGTGAACATAAATCTACATATTACAATACAAGTAAAGATGAATGGGATTCTATACATGCATTATGTAATAATGCTGAATTGACAATAAAACCTGCAGATAAGGGAGGGGGGATTGTGCTATTGAACACTAAAGACTATAATGATACAATGCTTGAAATGCTAGAAGACACTGAAACCTATGTGGAAATTAGTCATGAGAAATTAGACAAAATAATTAAACAGATATAAAAAGATCTCTATGGTTTTCTAATGTGTAGGCAAATTAATCATGAATTATACTTGTATTTTTTAGTAGAACATCCACGCATACCATATATTAAGGGTTTACCCAAAGTACATAAAAATACCTTTCCGTTGCCAATGCTACCCATAGTGGTAGGCAACGGATGGGTAACAGAAACAATTTCTCTATATTTAGAAAAGAAATTGAGTCCATTGATTAAGAACATACCCTCTATACTAAGGGACAAATATCAACTTTTAGATACATTAAATTCATCTTATAGTAATGGTTTACCTGAAGCTTGCCTATTAGTTACATTGGATGTTAAAAATTTATTCACCTCTATTCCAAATAATTATGGCTTAGAAGCGATTAGGGAAGTATTAAGTTGTAATACTGACTTCACCAATGATGAACAAATATTATTTAGCGCCTTGTTGGACATAGTTTTATCTAACAATATATTTACATTTAACAAAAGACTGTATTTGCAGAAATGGGGGGTAGCCATGGGCACCCCATGTGCAAATACATAATCCAATTTGGTTGTACACCATTGGGAAAAAACATTTCTTTTTAACAGCACGTACTACACAAAAATACTATTATATAAAAGATTTGTCGATGATATATTACTTTTTTGGAATGGTTCATTGAATGAATTAACAGAATTCATTCAGTACCTAGAATCTACTACCAGGTTCTTCAGGTTTACTATGGAATTTTCTAGAGACGATATTGACTTTTTAGATACTACCATCAAAAAAATATTTTGGGTCATTTAACCACATCTTTGTATAGAAAACCATGTTGGAAGAACACATTACTTCATTTCAATAGCATGCACCCGAGATTCACGTTTCACAACATTGTCAAGAGCCAGTTTATAAGACTCACTAGATTTTATTAAGATCCATTGATCTTGAAAGAACAGGCTGATTTTTTAGAAGGACTATTTATAGAAAGGGGTTACAACAATAAGATGGTCAGAGAAATTAAGAACTCAATATCTGATACGTTAGATGTTAACGAACGGAATTATAGTTACCATAGAAGACCATGTAAAGTAAATAATGACTCTAAGGTGACCTTTATTACCAGATTCACTAATGATAATAAGGCCATTATTAAGATCATATCTAATAATTGGCATGTACTTACAATAGATACTGATATAATGAAGATAGTAGGCACTAAACCGAGTTTTACTTACAGAAACAGTAAAAACTTAAAAAGGTTACTTTGTATTGAACACAGTTATCCAGAAGTTAGGCATTTCAGATCTTCTAAGATGTATGGTACCTTTGCTTGTGGCAAATGTAATATGTGCAATATGATTTCTAAAGAACAGATATTTGTACATCCTACCTTGAATTATAAATTTGAACCTAGATTTTCTGCTTCTTGTAATGACACGAATCTCATATATTTAGCGAACTGTGGTCAATGCCTTTTTATATTCAGAGTGGACAGTATGTGTGGGATGTGTGTAGCACAGATTTGCAGGTGTACATTTGTGAACATGGTGGAGGGCACTGTCTGCATGTACGTGCATAGTGGACACATGGGCAGGGTGACATGCCCTGTATTATACAGTGTTAACACTCCATAGTTTCTATTGGTGGCCAGTATGCATTGTACTACACACATTTCGGAACCTGACTACATATGTGTGTATGACATGGTTTGACACTGTGCTGTTGTCATTGTTTTGCATTCTGGTAGTATACATAACTTCAACAGCCTGACCATAACCAATCATTAGATGATGTCTTGACAACTGATACACAGATGTAGGACACACAGCAACATTTGGATCCTTCAGGTACTATACTATGCCAGTAACCAGTGGTATTCACCTGCACCCATTCCTGAGACCACTCTTGTTTGGCATATAGCTCTCTTAGGTACAAGCAATCACAGTAGGGGTATGTCGGTCCACGTCTGGTAATGCATACTGTGGCCTATATTGCATTCTGCAGATGACACACACATCCTCCACAAGGGTATCATACAGACAGATACCTGTTGTCAAACCCATGCTGTAAAGCTGTAAGCCAAACTAAGCATAGTCATCCACCTTTACGGAACATATTATCCCCACAGTACCACATAGGTAGTAGCCACCAACATGATGAACAGGTACAGATGTGTACATGCAACCAAGTGTTACGTCATCTCTCCTTTGATAATCACATTTCCAAAGGTATTTTGAAATCCCTCGGTGGATCACATAAGCAAAAAGGGGTCTTCATGCATATCCACAAAGATTGTTGTACACCTATAATGAATAGTTATCATTGACAGACTTTGCTGCATTTGAACAGGTCTGACATATACCTCGGCTATAAACCCTCACTCACCCATTTTGATAGAAACCATAATGAGTGTGTGTGACACAGACAACCTATGCCAGGGATCAGTAGCTGGCCTTGTCACAAGCATACAGATGTGACCTAAGGTCTGGGAAGCAGCAGCACAGTCTGGCAAAGATGACAGCTGTGTTCTTGGAGAAAGCAGGGTTCCCACACATACAATAATTGAGGTAACATGTACGTATATGTGTTTGCCACACAGCTAGCTCACATGTGCAATGCATACTGATATGTCATACAGTAGTAAAAGCAAAACCCAAAACCCAACAGTGTCACACACATACAGTGCACACACTCACCAAGTGCAGGATTCAAACCCCTACCAAACTACTTCATTATACTAGTGGAATACACATTAACACGACACGCTATACACATTACTGGGTGGTTTCTTTTCCACAGGTATATTTGTAGGATGGTGATATCATCAGACTTGACAAAGATAAGTATACCACTTGTAAGGTATTCTACTACTCTATAAAAAGGTTGCTTTTCTACAAGGTAATTACACACAAACAGTTGTCAAGTGCAGGATTCAAACCCCCTACCTAACTACTTCATGATACTAGAGAAGTAAACATTAACATGATGCACTATACACATTAGTGGGAGCTTTCTTTTCCACAGGTTTATTTGTAGGATGGTGACATCATCAGACTTGACAAAGATTAGTTTACCACTTTTAAGGTATTTTACTACTCTCCTAAAATGTTGCTCCTTCCCAAGGAGACCACACACAAGTCAAGTGCAGGATTCAAACCCCTATCTAACTACGTCATGATACTAAAGAAATACGCATTAACACAGCACACTATACACATTATTGGGAGTTCTGTTTTCCACAGGTATATTTGTAGGATGGTGACATCATCAGACCTGACAAAGATTAGTTTACCACTTAAGGTGTTTTACTACTCTCCAAAAAGGGTGCTTCTTTCCGAGGACACACACTTGAAGTGCAGGATTCAAACCCCTACCTAACTACGTCATGATACAAGAGGAATATGCATTAACACAATGCGCTATACACATTATTGGGAGTTCTTTTTTTTTACAGGTATATTTGTAGGATGGTGACATCATCAGACTTGACAAAGCTTAGCTTACTATTTTTAAGGTGTTTTACTAATCTCCGAAATGGTTGCTCTTCCCCAAGGAGACCACACACAAACACATACACACACTTGTCAAGTGCAGGATTCAACCCCCTACCTAATTACTTCATGATACTAGAAGAGTACGCATTAACATGACACACTATACACATTACTGGGAGTTCTCTTTTCCACAGATATATTTGTAGGATGGTGACATCATCAGACCTGACAAAGATTAGTTTACCACTTTTAAGGTGTTTTACTACTCTCCAAAATGGTTGCTCCTTCCCAAGGAGACCACACACAAACACTTGTCAAGTGCAGGATTCAAACCCCTACCTAACTACTTTATGATACTACAGGAGTACGCATTTACACAACACACTATACACATTATTGTGAGTTACCCTTTCCACAGGTATATTTGTAGGATGATGACATCATCAGACTATACAAAGTGGGTTACATTAGGTGACATTAGGCGGGCTACATTGAAGGAATGTTTAAACACTTTGGCCATGTGATCATCAAAGGGGAGTTTACTATCTACCTGTGTCTCCAGGGCCATAATGACTTTCCCCATACATACTGGATTACCACCTACGTGGTAATTTGTGTGCACTTTGTTTTACCCAATGGGGATGATTATGCATTCTTTGGCATTCAGCTGGAGGGCATTATTTTGACACCAGGTATCTGTCTCTGTAAGACCCTTCTGGAGGATGTCTGTGTCAGCCATACAGTTGACTATGGACCACAGTTACCAGTCATCTGCAAACCTGTTCAGCCATACACCTCCCATGCTTGCCTGTACATCTGAGCAGTATCTACTGAACAGGTGGGGTTCCAGGACCAAGACCTGTGGGATGCCATTTGTGGCTGGCTTAGAGTTAGACATGGCACCCGCAACTCTGAACATGTGTGTTTGATCTGTGAGCCACTTGGCTACCCATCCTGTGACATAGCTGTTAATGTTCAAGCTGGTACGCTTGTCCATGATGACAGAGTGGGGAATGGTGTAGAAAGTCCTTAGTGAGGTCCAGGTGGGCTGTGAGAACTACTTTCACCTCCATCTATGTCCTTGGTAACTGAAATAAGTCAACTAGGTTTAGGAGCCAGGATCTGCCTTTAACAAGGCCAGGTTGTGTAGAGTCCAGTGTCTGGAGGTCTCCAGTGTCTCAGTTTATGGGTTCCATGACAATTTGCTCAATAGTTCTGTAGACCAGGTTGAGTAGACATATTGGGCAATGGTTTCCAGGTTCTGTTGTGGCACCCCCTTTGTGGAGCTGGATGACTGTTAGTGTATGCCATTCTTTGGGTACATAGCCTGTCGTACGCTTGAGTCTGAACAGTGAATGTAGGTGAGGGTGTAGTTCCTTTTGGGCCTAGTGTAAGACGTAGCCTGGGACACCATCCAGTCCCATTGATGCTGTGTTCTTAGCTTTGGTGAGGGCTGTCTTTACCTGCATGTCCATGACGTCTGGGACTCTGCATCCTTCTGTGATGGACACAGGTCCTACTGGGGGTGATGCAGGGGAGATTACACTGAACTTGTCCCCCTGGATGTGGGCAATGAACGTTGGTTCAGTGTATTTCTTTCCATTTTTTAGTATTGACAGCATATTTGGAAGTTGACACCTACATGTCTGGTATAGCTACTGAAGGCTTTGTGGTTGTTATTCCTACATTCCCTGGCTATTTCTCTTTAGAAACTGGCCTTGGATTATTTTATGAGCGATCATTGTTTCTTCCTGATAATGATCAGTGATGTCTTTCCTTTAGTGAAGTTGGCTCTATCATGTGTTCGTTTCCTCCTTCTGTTGTCTAGCTTTTTTATGGCCAACAACCACCTGATTGTTGTCCTATTTTTGGAGGATTGCATCTTGGTTTTATTTGCGATGTCTCATTCCATGCATCCCTGTAGATGCTCATAGGATGCACTTGTAAATGATTCTGCAGATTGTATACCATTGCCCTATAGCAAGGGATCTTTGGAACGTTCCACTTTGGTCTTGGGAAGTGTGCAGTTTGCTTTTGCAAATGTCTTCACAGTGGTTTCATTTACTGGGTGGGGGGGGTGGGATGTGGATGTCCAGTGTGACTACTTAATGATCTGATATTACCAGCGAGGGGTTTATCTCTGTTGTGGAACACTGGTACCCCATGTTGGTGATGATCCTGTCCAGTATGTTGTCACCTTTAGTGGGCGTGGTGACCAGCTGTTCCAGGGTGTTAGAGTTTTTAAACTCTAGGAAACATTGGGCAAAGGACGTTGTACATGAGTAATTCCCCCACTCAATGTTTGGGTAGTTGTAATCTGCTCATATAATGGTGTTTGATAGGATCTTTATATTTTCCACTCTTCTTTGGAATACTGAGTGAGGTTCCTGAGACAAGGTACGTGATCTGTAGCAGGCTACAATCTGATGAGCAGATTTGCCCAATGTTAGTTGCACTTGCATGATCTCCAAGGCCTAATGTTGTGCCACTAACCTGAAGGTGTGAGTATCCATAAGGTAAATGGGTACACCCCTTCCTTTTGCATTTCATTCGTGATTTTGGGTCCAAACATCAGAGGGATTGTGAGCGTTTTACATGGAGCATATCCAACAGCTCTGTGTTTGACATAGCTTATTATGATAGGCAGTGAACACCTCTGAGTAGGCGATATGCAAGGGAGTACGGCTGGAGCATTTTGAGATGGTCTGTGTATGGCATGTATTTCAGACCACTAATGCTCTTAGTGAGGTATTGCTGCTGGCTTTCCAGTTGTTGTAGTTGTCTAGTGAGGTACATAGCAAAAGTGGTGTTGTACTCTATTATACTTCTAGTGGGTGATGAGTAGAGGGGAACAATGTCCTCTTCTATTCTGCATGAGACACATTTTGTGATGAGGCGTGCCACATAGGAGGGTTTCCTGACTACTGTGGGAATGTGGTTATCACAGTTGTGTCCACTGTCTACCTGTGACCCAAGGTCTCTTGTCACACTTTCAGTGTGAAGTATACTACCACCTATGTTGTAGTTCTTGGCTACAGAGTTTTTAACAAAGGGGATGACAATACACCTTTTGGCACTGAGCTAGAGCCCATGGCTTTGACAACAGCCATCTGTCTCAGTATAGCCCTTTTGTAGGATGTCCACATCTTTAGTGTTTACAATTTTGGCTCCTAGTTTGCAGTCCTCTGGATACTTCAGTAGCCACAGACCTTCCATGTTAATGTTTACTTCAGGGAAGTAGATACTACACAGCCTGGGAAGTTATCTGGGCCCATGGCTGCTGTGATACTGGCTTTAGAGAGTGTTTTTTACCTGTGCAGCCGTGATGACAACAACTTTGCAGTCTTCCATTATAGAGATGTGCTCTTTCATGGGTGAGAGGGGGGTAAAGTTAACACTGATCCTATCTGCCAGGATGTTGGCAATATCAGTTGGCTCTGTACATTTAGTGCCATTGAGCTGTAACTCAGAACAGATCTGAGTGTAACCACGACATGGACCTGTCTGTTGGGCAGAGATCTCCTGAGTAGACAGTATGCAACAGAGTACAGATTGGGTTACATTCAGTCTTGTTGCATGGGGCAACTATTTGAGGCCAGTAATCCTCTTGTTAAGGCACTTCATTGGTCTTTCTAGCTGCTGAATGTGCCTAGTCAGATTCATCGCAAGTGTGTTGTGGTACTCTCTGACAGGACTGATGACTGCTGAGTAGTGGGAACCTCCTTTGACCTACATGCACAGACCTTGGCAGGTTGTGTGAACCCATAGCATGATTGTCTGACCACTTTGTGAATGTGTTTCTGGAAGTAGAGATCACTATCCACATTTGTCCATAGATCCCTTATTATCACATCCGTATTTAACCTAAGTGTGTGAGCATGCCCAGTATGACCTTTCAGTATGTTGCTGCCTGACATTTGCTTCGTTTCTTTAAGTGTATGAGCATGCCCAGTATGACCTTTCAGTGTGATGCTGAATGAAATCCACTACATTTGTTGGAGTGTGTGAGCACGCCCAGTATAGACATTTATATGATATGTGTATGGAAAATCAAGTTGTATTTTTACAGCAGGGCTCACCTTTGTGTCATAGATCAACAGGAATCATGCTGTGCCTGCAGGGCTTCCATGAGACACTTTGCATAGACTTATCAACATTTCTACATACAGGGGGGACAGCTATTCTTTGTACATTTCTACACAGGGACACACCTGATTGTTACTGTGGGTGTACATAGGATGTGAGTTTCACCTGACACTTATATACATTTTCTATGCCTGCACTGCTATGTACGGGACACCATTTCAGTCTGTACTATTG
This sequence comes from Protopterus annectens, assembly GCF_019279795.1. Lineage (NCBI taxonomy): Eukaryota > Metazoa > Chordata > Ceratodontiformes > Protopteridae > Protopterus > Protopterus annectens. The sequence continues at coordinate 1,724,397,276 of NC_056732.1, read as the reverse complement.
CCTATCATACTGGCTTGAAGCATACTACTGTACTACAGATCTTAGTGTCCAGTGTCACGTATATTAGATTGTGACTTCATAGCCTACACAACCCACATCACACCGCCTGGCCTGATGTTCTCTGTCTGCACAGGCGTGTGGGGGAGGTTACCCATTTGCCTCTTTCTGCCGAAAGACACAAACAAACTCATTCTCAAATCATCAGTAATAAGTTGCAACACTAGAAAAGTAAAGCTAGGATCTATACCTTCATCCATTACATGTCTGGCTAATGCATTGTTCACATCTCTTCTGTGAATATCACCAATATGCTCATGAACACATTATTTAAGTGAACTGTTTGTCAGTTTGTTTTACCAACATAAAATGCTAAGCATTTATTTTACTTAGACTAGGTAAACCACATTTCTAGGTTCATAGGTTCATAGGATGATACTAGGCTATTGGCCCAGAGGCCCTTATAAGCCTAGCCAAGAATTTCACCCATGTTCCCACAAAGTCAGCACCTGTTTTCCCTGTCCAGCAGGGACACAGGTGGGATTCCAAGGGTATATTTTCTGTTTCCCATCTAGTCATCCAGCTTCCTCTTAAAGAGGGCTAGTAAGGTACTCTGCTTGACATGAAGAGGAAGGCTATTCCACAGATGGGGGGAGTCATTGGGATACAAATCTATCCCACTTAGACCCTGCGTGCGGGTTGTGGGGGTGGAGTCTGACTTACGGATATGCAGCAACTCCATCAAGGCTGAGTCTGAGATGGCTTTGTATGCCAGACACAGGTCACCTCTGAGCAGTCTGTATGAGACTGAGTAGAGGGACAGGGCTTTTAGCCTATCTGTATAGGATAGGTGTTAGAGACCCTGGATTTTCCTAGTCAGAAACCTCTGTGGTCTCTCAAACTGCTGTATGTGCTTGGCAAGCTACATGCCAAAGGGGGCATTGTACTTAATAATGGGTCTGATAAGGGAGGAGTACAGGGATGTTATGACCTCCTTGTTCCTGGATGAAATGCCCTTACTTATGAGGTGGGCCATGTAGAAAGCCTTCCTTACAATGGAAGAAACATGGTGGTCAAAAGCCATGCTGCTATCAACCTGGGTGCCCAAGTCCTGATTGCATGCTTAGTACATTATTATTAATGTGATAATTAGTGGGGACACTATTTTCCCCAAAGGGGATAATGATGCATTTTTTGGCATTCAGTTTGAGGCCATGCTTCTGGCACCAGTCATGAGTTTGGTGAAGGCCCTCTTGAAGGATGTTCACATCACTAGGGGAATTTATGAAGTGCACAGTTTGCAGTCATCTGCATACTTGGTCAGCCACAAACCACTGGTTTTGGCTTGTGCCTCAGAAAAGTATATCCCAAACAGTAGAGGCCCCAAGATCAATCCTTGGGGTACGCTGCTTGTTACAGGTTTACTACTAGACATGGCTTCCCCTATTTTGACTGAGTGGGTTCTATCAGTGAGCCAGTTAGCTGCCCATCTAGTAACATATGGGTTGATGCCTAGCTGGGAGAGTTTATCTATTATGCTTGAGTGTGGAATAGTGCTGAAGACTTTGGCTAGGTCAAAGTAGGTGGTGTGCATTGTCTTGCCCTCCTCCATGGCTTTGGTGAGTGTTTCAAAGAAGGTGATCAATGACCATGCTTAACAGCATGATCTCCCTTTGACAAAACCAAACTGTGTGGAATCAAGTGTTTGGAGATTGCCAATGTCCTTGTTTATAAGGTTCATGATAATGCATTCCATGGCCTTGCAGATCAGGCTAGTTAGGCTGATTGGCCTATAATTGCCTGAGTCGATGGATGCTCCACCTTTGTGCAGAGGGATGACAGTGGCTGTCCTCCATTCTGCTGGGATGAAGCCGGTGCACAGGCTTTGGTTGAATAGCGTGCCTACAGGTGTTGAGAGCTCTTGCCTGAGTTCATGTAGGACACAGCCAGGGATGTTGTCAGGTCCCATGGAGGCTGTATTTTTTGCCTTTGAGAGTGCATTAATAACCTGCTCCCTGGTAATGAGGGGAGGGGGTACATGGTGGGGTTGTCCTGGTTTACTGATGGGGGGCAGGGGGATGAAGTTTTCACTGAACTTGTCTGCCAGCAGGTTGGCTATATCTATTGTGTTTGTGTATGCGGTATTTTTAACCACCAATTCAGAGCAGATTTGGGAGTTACCTTTGAGATTGTGGATGTATGTGAAGAAGGCCTTGTGATTGTCCTTAGTGGAAGTGGCCAATTTGGACTCGAAATTAGCCTTAGAGGATTTCACCAGTGACCTTATTTGCTTGTGCAGACAAAGGAGCAATTGCTTCCAACTTGGCACCTGCGCCTTCTTGGTCCTGGACAGCAATTTTTTTCTTTTATTATAGAGTCTGTTTATTGCTTCTGTCCACCAGACATTCTTACTCTTCCTTGAGGAAGATGATTTGGTCCTGTCAGGTATTGCTGAGTCCATGCAGCTGTATAGGTGCTCGTATAGTTTTTTGGTGTAGGCTTGGACATTAGTGCTTGATTCAACTGGAGGGATGGTGGCTGTGAAGCTGCTTATACCTGCTCTTAGGAGGTTGTATCAACCCTGGTGGGGGGGGGGGGGGGCAGGGGAGATGGTGACTTCAAAATTGATTGCTTTATAGTCAGATCTTACCAAGGAGGATGACAATGTAGGGGTCCTACAGTGGCTATTCATGTTGGTTAGTACCAGGTCCAGGATATTTTCACCTCTTTTGGGGGTGTCAACCAGCTCTTCCAATGCACTGGCATTGATGAAGTCGAGGAATCCCTGGGCATTCATGTTTGAGCTGGAATAGGTCTTCCACTCTATGGTTGGGTAGTTAAAGTCACCCAGGATCAGGGTAGAAGGCTGAGTCTTGAGGGATTCAAGTAAGTCCAGATAGGTGGAGTGGGCCTCCTGAGTCTTGGTTGGGGATCTGTAGCTAGCTATGATTTGAATAGGTGTTTTGTCAATAGATAACTTCACCTGGAGTGTCTCTGTGCATGTTTGACCAGCCTGGAGGTGTGCATGTCTTTGATAAATATTGAAACTCCACCTCCTTTGGCTTTGTAGCCTTCTCTTTGGGGTCTGAAAGTATGGTAGGACAAGTAACCCGGTAAGGCTGGGGTGCTCTCCACAGCTTTGAACCAGGTTTCAGTGACTGCACAAATGTTAGCATCTTCCAAGGTGAAGAATGCTTGCAATGAGTGCAGTTTCATGTTAAAACTCCTAGCGTTTATCAGCATGACCTTTAAATTTTCGTTTAGAAGAATTTTTCACATTGGTAATTTTGCCCTCATGACTTTGCATAAAAAGGCACTATGGGGGAGGCAAGAACCTTTGCCAGAAGCCTGAAGCTCAGGGGAGACAGATGAAGGCCATCTCTGCAAAGTATCATGGTCTGTCAATCATGTCATAGGTTCATAGGTTGGTACTAGGCTATCAGCCCTAGGGCCTATACAAGCCTAGCCATAACAATTCCCTGGCTGTTTCTTCCCACACTATTTACTTCCCTGGACCCCTGTCTAGCAGGGAGACTGACATGATCACCAGGGTGAATTTCCTTTCTCCCATCCAATCGTCAAGGTTCCTTTTGAAGAGGACCAAAGAGGCACTCTGCTTGACATGTATGGGCAATCTATTCCAGAGTCTGGGAAGTCTCTGGGTCAGGAACCTATCCCTCCAACATGTTTTGTTTATTGTGATGACAAGGTTTAGATCCCTGGAGCGTGTGGCTCTGAGGGATTGGGATTTCTTTATGTGTAGCATGTCCAACAGCTCTGGGTTTGACATGGTCTTGTATGTTAAGCAAAAATCGCCTCTGAGTAGACGATATGCGACAGAGTATAGCTGGAGTTTTTTAAGGTGGTCAGCTTAGGGCATCTGCTTTAGGCCTGTGATCCTTTTAGTGAGGTATTTCTGTGGCCTTTCCAGTTGTTGCAGATGTCTTGAGAGGTACATACCAAACAGGGCATTGTATTCTATAATGGGTCTAATGAGGGATGAGTACAGTGGGACAATGACCTCCTTTTTTCTTGATGAAAAGCCCTTAGTGATGCGGTGTGCCACATAGAAGCATTTCCTGACTGTTGTGGTGATGTGGTTATCGAAGGTGAGACCACTGTCCACCTGTGTCCCTAAGTCTCTTATCAAACTTTCGGTGTTTAGTGTACTGCCACCTATATGGTAATTCACGGATGCATGTTCTTTCCCAAAGGGGATAACTATACATTTCTTGGCATTGAGATTGAGCCCATGGCTCTGGCACCAAGCATCTGTTTCTGTAAGGCCCTTTTGTAGAGTATCCACATCATTTGGGGATTCAATAATGGCTCCCAGTTTGCAGTCATCTGCAAACTTTGTTATCCAGAGTCCCTTAGTGTTGGCCTGTACTTCAGAGAAGTAGATGCCAAACAAGAGCGGTCCCAGGACTGAACCCTAAGGTAGTCCACTTGTCACTTGTCTGGAGCTGGATTTGGAGTTGGCTACTTTTACAATGTGGGTTCTATCAGTAAGCCAGTTAGCAACCCATTTGGTGACATAGGGATTAATGCCCAGCTTAGTAAGTTTATCTATGATTCCAGAGTGGGGGATGTCCTCTCAGGCTGCCAGGTACTGGATCCCTTGGAATGACACCAGAAACTAAGCCAATTGTTAAAGTCAATCATTTTCTGTTTGTACTGAGGCATCATTCTGGGTGACAGTAGGAAGCTGCTTAAGGCTAGGTACATACCTGCCTGGGACACATATTCATAAGCTCAATCATGTCTCTGTTCATATAGTCCAGAGAGGTATGTCTCAAGTCATTCACACCAACATGGACTATGACAGAGTCATAACAGTACCTGTTGTTGGGAGACTTGAGTGCATGAGTAATATGGTGGATTCTAGCACCTGACAAACAACTTACCATGACTTTCCTCTTGTCTAGCCTGGTGAGGGGCACATCTGTATGTCTCATGATAGAGTCTCCTATGACTAGTATGCTGGGTTTGTGGCTGGGCCTTAGAATCTGTGTGACACAGGCATATGCACTATGAGTGGTGGTGGTGCTGTGGGTTGTGATGTGCATGTGTGCTTTTGCCTTGGAGGTCTCTTTTGTTTAGGTATGTTTTTGTTGAGAACCTCCACATATGTAGGAATATACTGTACAGGTGTGGGTGGTGTTAGAGATGTGGTGCTTATGGTGTTTGTGCAAACAACCTTCTCAGTGCCAGATGCACTGGCTTGTGATGGAGACAGCAAAGATTCTAGTTTCTTAATGTAATTGCATCTCTCACATATTTCGTTCCAAGGTGGTAGAAGAAGAGGGTTGTCCATGTACATGAGGCAGTTGCTACACTGTCTCAGGATGCCCATATCAACAAGACTAGCATGAGAAACCACAGGAAATTGTCAGTTCATGGTTGTCAGAATCTGTGGAAGATTCTACTTGAACAATCAGCATAAAAGAAAATGTATAATTTTTCTTAAATGTTGGGTGGACAAAGACATTACCAGTCTCCATGTATGGATAAACACTACCTTTAGGATTCAATGTACACCATGTAGGCTCAATGTAGAGGCTACACAGAGTGTATCCATGTACACATCTGCAAAATTCCATCAGTAGTGTGTACTGCATATTCATGATGGGCAGTGCGCCTAAGGGAGGTGGAGTGGTGTGTCCCAGTAACACTGGCCACAAAACTTTGTAGAACAGCATGGATAATGAATCTGTGTAAGCATTGGTGGTCTGCCATCATCACATACCAGCAAAAAAGTATGCAGTCCATCAACCCATCCTGAATGACTATTTGAAATCCATCAATCTTCTCCCATCATGTGTCCTTTTTTTAAGTCTTTCCACATGTTTGCATGGCACACCATGGCACTTGCAGGTGCTTATCGGGTTTGTGCAGCAGGACCACCCATGTATCAGACATGACCCAGACATCTAAAAATAGAAACAGGAGGCTTTCAGTAAATGTAAGTGTACAATGCTATGTGACATGCAAACCTGGTAAGTGCAGCTCTGCTACACTCATACATTGGAAGGCATAACAGCTAGTAAAACATTACCTTCCTCCCTGCCCCCAATTACCACCCACCCCAAGTACCCACAAATTTATAGGTACTTAACCACACCCCTATTACTACAACCTATCAGCCTTACTGCCTTACTCTTTGTTCCCTCCCTTGACACCCTATCAGCTTTTAACAATCATTTTTTCTCCTCCCACGTTTCTACCTCATACTTATCATCTGATCTTCTTCTGTTGTGTCATTAAACAACAGATATTAACCACCAAACTCCTCTCCACCATAATGTTAAATTACTACTTACTACCCATTCTGCTAACCACTTATGTACTCACTTTGTATGAAAACCAACAGCTTACTGGATATCAGTTCCTGCAGGCCATACTACACCCCTAACTGTTAAACATCCCACCTTTAGCCATACTATTAGCTATGAGCACATCTCAACATCATTTTCACTCTTACAGTATAACAACCCCAGCACATTAGCACTAAATCAAAACAATACTATAAACTGTTAAACAAACTCTTAAGACTCATTACTGTATAGACTTAGCCTTATACTCAGTGGTGACATACACCCCAACCCAGGCCCATCTACCCCCAATACATACATTACTTCTACTTGTAACACCAACCACAAAAATATAATCAGCAGACCAACTAACTCCTGGCCTGTCATCTCAACATTAGAAGCATTAACAATAATGTACATGAACTGCATGTTCTCCTAGCTATCTTCTCTCCTGAAATTCTCTGTTTATCTGAGACCTGGTTAAAATCTTCCACTACTAACAATGACGTGTTACCACCTGGGTATAATATACACAGGTAAGATCATGTTTACAGGAAGGGGGGTAGCTGTACTCTATAAATCTGAGTTGAATGTGACCATAGAAGCTATTCAACCACCTAAGATTAATAACTGAAATTTTAGCCACCAGATTGCAACTTAACAAAATAAAAGCATCAGCATCATCTGTATGTCTATTCCCCCAGGTAATAATGTAACCACACTTGAAGACACTCTTCACTGGCTATCCTGCCATCACCCCAAGAAACCCTAATCCTAGGAGACTTAATATTGACTGGGGTTCCTGTTCCTCTGAATCCCCCTCCATCCACATCTATCTACATTAATTTACTCAAACCATAACCACCCCTACCAGACTAGGTAAACCCAACCAAAAAGAAAGCATACTCAACTGGGTACTCGTAAATAGCAAACCCCAACTGTACACTGCTGGTACCCTCCCTGACGATCTAAGTGACCACCTCCTCACCTACATAGTCAAGCAAAAAGCCATTACTCCACAACAACTGTTACTCAGAAAAGTCAGAAGTAAAAGAGACCTTCACCCTGACAAGTTCCAATTGGAACTTTGCTCCTGTAACTGGTCTATCCTAAAGCACCTCCCCTTACAGGAGGCAGTTGCCTATTTTAACAATAAATTTCTTGAAATTCTAGACCTACATGCACCTGTCCACTTAAAACAAACAAAAGGAAAGACTGCCCCATGGCTTTCTAAAGAGTCTAGACAAAAATTACCAGCAGAAATAAACTCTGGGCTACATGGCGCTCCACTAAAGACTCCCAGGATCATATTAAATACAGACAGGCTAGGAATGAAACCAAAAGATTTAACTTACAGGACAAAAAACAGTACTATTGTAAGTTACAGACAGATAACCAGATCAATCCTCAGAAGTTCTGGGCTGGGCTAAACAATCTACTTCATCCTGGAAAATCATCTACACCTATCCCTGGTGCCACTATTGATAAACCCCCACAAGATATCGCAGACAGTTTCAACCATTTCTTTACTGAAACAATTCAAGTACTAGCCACACAATTATGACCAAGCCCCCCCCCAGCCCTGATTTTACTACCTCACAGAACCAACTCTCATTTAGCTTCAAACCAGTGTCCATATCTCTTATCCGTAATCTAATAAAAAAATTAAAACCCACCACACTCTCTGCTGACCAACTCCCCATGGAGTACCTGCAAATATCAGCTGAAGCCATTGCCTATCCAGTTCAATACAAATAAATAGTACCATATCAGAAGCCAAAATTCCCACCATTTGGAAAACATCCTACGTAATCCCATTACACAAAGGAGGTTCCTCTACTGAATACTCTAATTATAGACGCATAGCTATACTCTCCACTTGCAAAGATTATGGAAAAATGTATACACAAACAATTTATGCAACACCTAATCCAAAATCATCTCATGGCCGACACCCAGCATGGTTTTCGTCCACACCATAGCACAACCTCAGCCCTAATGACCTTTACCAATACCATAAATAATAACCGTAACAATAATCACATATCTGCTGCCCTCTTCTTGGATCTTTCCAAGGCATTTGATACGGTCGATCACCAACTTTTGATTAATACCCTGCAAACTTTCTGTCTAGATTCTGAAGCCCTCCTTTGGTTTACATCCTACCTTAAAGGGAGACAACAGGCTGTCCTTTGGCAGAACAAGCTCTCCAATCTACTACCAAACACCCTTGGAGTGCCACAAGGCTCCATATTAGGACCCCTACTGTTTTCCATCTTTATTAATGACCTGCATACTATCACACCAAATGTCAGCTGTATCCAATATGCTGATGACTCTACCCTGACTTGCTCAGCTACATCTCCAACAGACTTGAGGGCTGCCACCCAGGCTACCTTCTATACCATAGAAAACTGGCTCTCCAAGCATCGGCTGTTACTGACTCCCAAAAATGAAAACGCTCCTATTCTCACCTACTCAAAAGTCTGCTCCCTTCTCCTTCACCATAAATGCAAAAGATGGGACAGTTTTCACCCCCAACCCCCATACAAAATTATTGGGAGTCATCATTGGCAACAACTTAAAATTTGAACTGCAAGTAAATCAAACTATCAAGAACATCAATAAAAAACTTGGGTCATTCTATAGAATTAAAGCCTTCCTTACCCCTCCAGCTAAGATGGCCATTGCTCACTCCCACCTTCTATCAACACTTTTCTATGCCTCCCCCCTTCTCTTCAATCTAAACAAATCTGAACTTAATAGGCTTTCAACTTGTTACAATCATATTGCCAGATTTGCCACAGGCCTGCCATATAGAACCCACCACTGCATCAACCTCAAACAGCTTGGGTGGCTGGAACTTCCCAAGCTAATCCGATATAATCTGCTGATCATGGCTAACAAAATCCTCTACCACCCAGATAATATTCCAACCCTCAGAAATATTATTCGCCCCACAATAATCCAAGACTGCTCTGATCCTCGAATAAGCTACAAATTCAGACAATTAAAATTAATAATGCAGCTGGCAATGCCCTCTTTGCAAACTCAGCAGGTAGCGCCTGGAACTTACTTTCAGACGAGATTACTTTACTCTCCTCCCTAGACTAATTTAAAACTAAAATCAAACAACATCTGGCATTGAATTGGCTATGCCATTGCAACAAGCCTGGCTAAACTCTCAGCATGAAGGTGAATTATCTAGTTAATCAGCTACTGTTATTTTCTCCAAACTACAACCAGGAGTAACTTCTAATCTGTTATCATATCTATTACATGTCTATCCATGTATTTTTGGAAATACCAAAGATATAATTATGTATTTGTTATTTAATGTATTTGTATATACTGGAGCTTATCTCCCCAGGCCTCCGCTGAAAATGGACATCGATCCAGTTGGACTATCCCGGTCAACAAATGTAAAATAAAATAAAATACTGATAATGTCAGTACCCATGTGGTGACATGGATTGAGTTTTGGACTAAAGTGCAGATAGTTCTGCCCCAGGATTCAATAAACTCCATGCAGGAATGATGCTATTCCTGCATGGAGTGAACCATGTCCATTTCCACATAGCCTTAACAGCAGCGTTCCTTACATATTCATGAAGGCACACTACTGCTAAGGCTAAGTGGACACATACACTACTTAGTGCAGGGGGTGTGTTCTAGTAGTGACCACACATCCAGCATGCCCCCTGCACTCTGAAAGTGCCATACAGCACTTTCAAAGTGCTTTCAGTGTCTGCAGACACTGAAATAGCTATTTAGATAGGAAGCAATGCAGGGTGTGTGTGACAGGTACTATCAAAGTGCTGTATGGCACTTTCTAAGTTCTTTCAGTGTCTGTGGATACTGAAAGCAGCTATCTAGATAGGAAGCAATGCAGGGTGTGTGTGTCACACACTCCCTGCAATGCGAAAGTGCCATATGGCACCTTCAACATGCCCCAACCTCTCAGAGTAAAATACTGGCCAAAGCCTAAAATGATGGGGGGACAAATAGGGACAGATCATAAATATTGCCCTTACAAACTTAGAAAGTTGATAGAGGAACAGGGTTTGTATTAACATAACAGCATGTAGGGAATGTTTAGAAGTCTGAAACTCAAATGTATGCCATTATGTAGTGACTTCAATCCTGATATGTCCCATACAGACTAGTGCATTACCAAATATGACTTACAAGTAGTAGTGACACACGTAATTAAAGTGTTTTTATTATTTTTTTTCCATTCTAAGTTATGTTTAAGTGTAGCTGAGTGGGTTTGTGCATTATGGCCTCTGCTCAGCATTGCTTAAACATCTCATAGGAGCTAAATAAAAATATATAGGTAAAATCCTTAACAACAGGATTGCATAGTGGTTAGAGTCCTGGCTTTGCATACAGGAGTTTACGGTTAGAGTACCAAGACAGGCTCTTTATTTTTACTTGGGAAAGCAAAGTTATTTTTTTTTTATGTTAAATTATGTAGTAATTGATATTTGGTACCCAGGGTATTGTATCTAGTCCAAAATAGAAGTGTGAGTGCATATAACATGTGAAATCACCTATGTATACACAAGTGTCCCATACAGTATAATCACACCCCAGGGTAATGTAATGAAAGCATATAGGGGGTGAAAAAAAAATTTTTTCTAATGATAACATGTGAAAACCAATGGCTATCAGCCCTAGGGCCTATACAAAGCCTAGCCATAACAATTCCTGGCTGTTTCTTCCCACACTATTTACTTCCCTGGACCCCTGTCTAGCAGGGAGACTGACATGATCACCAGGGTGAATTTCCCTTTCTCCCATCCAATCGTCAAGGTTCCTTTGAAGAGGACCAAAGAGGCACTCTGCTTGACATGTATGGGCAATCTATTCCAGAGTCTGGGAAGTCTCTGGGTCAGGAACCTATCCCTCCAACATGTTTTGTTTATTGTGATGACAAGGTTTAGATCCCTGGAGCGTGGTGGCTCTGAGGATTGGGATTTCTTTATGTGTAGCATGTCCAACAGCTCTGGGTTTGACATGGTCTTGTATAAAGAAGCAAAATCGCCTCTGAGTAGACGATATGCGACAGAGTATAGCTGGAGTTTTTTAAGGTGGTCAGCTTAGGGCATCTGCTTTAGGCCTGTGATCCTTTTAGTGAGGTATTTCTGTGGCCTTTCCAGTTGTTGCAGATGTCTTGAGAGGTACATACCAAACAGGGCATTGTATTCTATAATGGGTCTAATGAGGGATGAGTACAGTGGGACAATGACCTCCTTTTTCTTGATGAAAGCCCTTAGTGATGCGGTGTGCCACATAGAAGCATTTCCTGACTGTTGTGGTGATGTGGTTATCAAGGTGAGACCACTGTCCACCTGTGTCCCTAAGTCTCTTATCAAACTTTCGTGTTTAGTGTACTGCCACCTATATGGTAATTCACGGATGCATGTTCTTTCCCAAAGGGGATAACTATACATTTCTTGGCATTGAGATTGAGCCCATGGCTCTGGCACCAAGCATCTGTTTCTGTAAGGCCCTTTGTAGAGTATCCACATCATTTGGGGATTCAATAATGGCTCCCAGTTTGCAGTCATCTGCAAACTTTGTTATCCAGAGTCCCTTAGTGTTGGCCTGTACTTCAGAGAAGTAGATGCCAAACAAGAGCGGTCCCAGGACTGAACCCTAAGGTAGTCCACTTGTCACTTGTCTGGAGCTGGATTTGGAGTTGGCTACTTTTACAATGTGGGTTCTATCAGTAAGCCAGTTAGCAACCCATTTGGTGACATAGGGATTAATGCCCAGCTTAGTAAGTTTATCTATGATTCCAGAGTGGGGGATGTCCTCTCAGGCTGCCAGGTACTGGATCCCCTTGGAATGACACCAGAAACTAAGCCAATTGTTAAAGTCAATCATTTTCTGTTTGTACTGAGGCATCATTCTGGGTGACAGTAGGAAGCTGCTTAAGGCTAGGTACATACCTGCCTGGGACACATATTCATAAGCTCAATCATGTCTCTGTTCATATAGTCCAGAGAGGTATGTCTCAAGTCATTCACACCAACATGGACTATGACAGAGTCATAACAGTACCTGTTGTTGGGAGACTTGAGTGCATGAGTAATATGGTGGATTCTAGCACCTGACAAACAACTTACCATGACTTTCCTCTTGTCTAGCCTGGTGAGGGGCACATCTGTATGTCTCATGATAGAGTCTCCTATGACTAGTATGCTGGGTTTGTGGCTGGGCCTTAGAATCTGTGTGACACAGGCATATGCACTATGAGTGGTGGTGGTGCTGTGGGTTGTGATGTGCATGTGTGCTTTTGCCTTGGAGGTCTCTTTTGTTTAGGTATGTTTTGTTGAGAACCTCCACATATGTAGGAATATACTGTACAGGTGTGGGTGGTGTTAGAGATGTGGTGCTTATGGTGTTTGTGCAAACAACCTTCTCAGTGCCAGATGCACTGGCTTGTGATGGAGACAGCAAAGATTCTAGTTTCTTAATGTAATTGCATCTCTCACATATTTCGTTCCAAGGTGGTAGAAGAAGAGGGTTGTCCATGTACATGAGGCAGTTGCTACACTGTCTCAGGATGCCCATATCAACAAGACTAGCATGAGAAACCACAGGAAATTGTCAGTTCATGGTTGTCAGAATCTGTGGAAGATTCTACTTGAACAATCAGCATAAAAAGAAAATGTATAATTTTTCTTAAATGTTGGGTGGACAAAGACATTACCAGTCTCCATGTATGGATAAACACTACCTTTAGGATTCAATGTACACCATGTAGGCTCAATGTAGAGGCTACACAGAGTGTATCCATGTACACATCTGCAAAATTCCATCAGTAGTGTGTACTGCATATTCATGATGGGCAGTGCGCCTAAGGGAGGTGGAGTGGTGTGTCCCAGTAACACTGGCCACAAAACTTTGTAGAACAGCATGGATAATGAATCTGTGTAAGCATTGGTGGTCTGCCATCATCACATACCAGCAAAAAAGTATGCAGTCCATCAACCCATCCTGAATGACTATTTGAAATCCATCAATCTTCTCCCATCATGTGTCCTTTTTTTAAGTCTTTCCACATGTTTGCATGGCACACCATGGCACTTGCAGGTGCTTATCGGCTTTGTGCAGCAGGACCACCTATGTATCAAACATGACCCAACATCTAAAAATCGAAACAAGATGCTTTCAATAAATGTAAGTGTACAATGCTATGTGACATGCAACCTGGTAAGTGCAGCTCTGCTACACTCATACATTGGAAGGCATAACAGCTAGTAAAACATTACCTTCCTCCCTGCCCCCAATTACCACCCACCCCAAGTACCCACAAATTTATAGGTACTTAACCACACCCCTATTACTACAACCTATCAGCCTTACTGCCTTACTCTTTGTTCCCTCCCTTGACACCCTATCAGCTTTTAACAATCATTTTTTCTCCTCCCACGTTTCTACCTCATACTTATCATCTGATCTTCTTCTGTTGTGTCATTAAACAACAGATATTAACCACCAAACTCCTCTCCACCATAATGTTAAATTACTACTTACTACCCATTCTGCTAACCACTTATGTACTCACTTTGTATGAAAACCAACAGCTTACTGGATATCAGTTCCCTGCAGGCCATACTACACCCCTAACTGTTAAACATCCCACCTTTAGCCATACTATTAGCTATGAGCACATCTCAACATCATTTTCACTCTTACAGTATAACAACCCCCAGCACATTAGCACTAAATCAAAACAATACTATAAACTGTTAAACAAACTCTTAAGACTCATTACTGTATAGACTTAGCCTTATACTCAGTGGTGACATACACCCCAACCCAGGCCCATCTACCCCCAATACATACATTACTTCTACTTGTAACACCAACCACAAAAATATAATCAGCAGACCAACTAACTCCTGGCCTGTCATCTCAACATTAGAAGCATTAACAATAATGTACATGAACTGCATGTTCTCCTAGCTATCTTCTCTCCTGAAATTCTCTGTTTATCTGAGACCTGGTTAAAATCTTCCACTACTAACAATGACGTGTTACCACCTGGGTATAATATACACAGGTAAGATCATGTTTACAGGAAGGGGGGTAGCTGTACTCTATAAATCTGAGTTGAATGTGACCATAGAAGCTATTCAACCACCTAAGATTAATAACTGAAATTTTAGCCACCAGATTGCAACTTAACAAAAATAAAAGCATCAGCATCATCTGTATGTCTATTCCCCCAGGTAATAATGTAACCACACTTGAAGACACTCTTCACTGGCTATCCTGCCATCACCCCAAGAAACCCTAATCCTAGGAGACTTAATATTGACTGGGGTTCCTGTTCCTCTGAATCCCCCTCCATCCACATCTATCTACATTAATTTACTCAAACCATAACCACCCCTACCAGACTAGGTAAACCCAACCAAAAAGAAAGCATACTCAACTGGGTACTCGTAAATAGCAAACCCCAACTGTACACTGCTGGTACCCTCCCTGACGATCTAAGTGACCACCTCCTCACCTACATAGTCAAGCAAAAAGCCATTACTCCACAACAACTGTTACTCAGAAAAGTCAGAAGTAAAAGAGACCTTCACCCTGACAAGTTCCAATTGGAACTTTGCTCCTGTAACTGGTCTATCCTAAAGCACCTCCTTACAGGAGGCAGTTGCCTATTTTAACAATAAATTTCTTGAAATTCTAGACCTACATGCACCTGTCCACTTAAAACAAACAAAAGGAAAGACTGCCCCATGGCTTTCTAAAGAGTCTAGACAAAAATTACCAGCAGAAATAAACTCTGGGCTACATGGCGCTCCACTAAAGACTCCCAGGATCATATTAAATACAGACAGGCTAGGAATGAAACCAAAAGATTTAACTTACAGGACAAAAAACAGTACTATTGTAAGTTACAGACAGATAACCAGATCAATCCTCAGAAGTTCTGGGCTGGGCTAAACAATCTACTTCATCCTGGAAAATCATCTACACCTATCCCTGGTGCCACTATTGATAAACCCCCACAAGATATCGCAGACAGTTTCAACCATTTCTTTACTGAAACAATTCAAGTACTAGCCACACAATTATGACCAAGCCCCCCCCCAGCCCTGATTTTACTACCTCACAGAACCAACTCTCATTTAGCTTCAAACCAGTGTCCATATCTCTTATCCGTAATCTAATAAAAAAATTAAAACCCACCACACTCTCTGCTGACCAACTCCCCATGGAGTACCTGCAAATATCAGCTGAAGCCATTGCCTATCCAGTTCAATACAAATAAATAGTACCATATCAGGAGCCAAAATTCCCACCATTTGGAAAACATCCTACGTAATCCCATTACACAAAGGAGGTTCCTCTACTGAATACTCTAATTATAGACGCATAGCTATACTCTCTCCACTTGCAAAGATTATGGAAAAATGTATACACAAACAATTTATGCAACACCTAATCCAAAATCATCTCATGGCCGACACCCAGCATGGTTTTCGTCCACACCATAGCACAACCTCAGCCCTAATGACCTTTACCAATACCATAAATAATAACCGTAACAATAATCACATATCTGCTGCCCTCTTCTTGGATCTTTCCAAGGCATTTGATACGGTCGATCACCAACTTTTGATTAATACCCTGCAAACTTTCTGTCTAGATTCTGAAGCCCTCCTTTGGTTTACATCCTACCTTAAAGGGAGACAACAGGCTGTCCTTTGGCAGAACAAGCTCTCCAATCTACTACCAAACACCCTTGGAGTGCCACAAGGCTCCATATTAGGACCCCTACTGTTTTCCATCTTTATTAATGACCTGCATACTATCACACCAAATGTCAGCTGTATCCAATATGCTGATGACTCTACCCTGACTTGCTCAGCTACATCTCCAACAGACTTGAGGGCTGCCACCCAGGCTACCTTCTATACCATAGAAAACTGGCTCTCCAAGCATCGGCTGTTACTTACTCCCAAAAAAATGAAAACGCTCCTATTCTCACCTACTCAAAAGTCTGCTCCCTTCTCCTTCACCATAAATGCAAAAGATGGGACAGTTTTCACCCCCAACCCCCATACAAAATTATTGGGAGTCATCATTGGCAACAACTTAAAATTTGAACTGCAAGTAAATCAAACTATCAAGAACATCAATAAAAAACTTGGGTCATTCTATAGAATTAAAGCCTTCCTTACCCCTCCAGCTAAGATGGCCATTGCTCACTCCCACCTTCTATCAACACTTTTCTATGCCTCCCCCCTTCTCTTCAATCTAAACAAATCTGAACTTAATAGGCTTTCAACTTGTTACAATCATATTGCCAGATTTGCCACAGGCCTGCCATATAGAACCCACCACTGCATCAACCTCAAACAGCTTGGGTGGCTGGAACTTCCCAAGCTAATCCGATATAATCTGCTGATCATGGCTAACAAAATCCTCTACCACCCAGATAATATTCCAACCCTCAGAAATATTATTCGCCCCCACAATAATCCAAGACTGCTCTGATCCTCGAATAAGCTACAAATTCAGACAATTAAAATTAATAATGCAGCTGGCAATGCCCTCTTTGCAAACTCAGCAGGTAGCGCCTGGAACTTACTTTCAGACGAGATTACTTTACTCTCCTCCCTAGACTAATTTAAAACTAAAATCAAACAACATCTGGCATTGAATTGGCTATGCCATTGCAACAAGCCTGGCTAAACTCTCAGCATGAAGGTGAATTATCTAGTTAATCAGCTACTGTTATTTTCTCCAAACTACAACCAGGAGTAACTTCTAATCTGTTATCATATCTATTACATGTCTATCCATGTATTTTTGGAAATACCAAAGATATAATTATGTATTTGTTATTTAATGTATTTGTATATACTGGAGCTTATCTCCCCAGGCCTCCGCTGAAAATGGACATCGATCCAGTTGGACTATCCCGGTCAACAAATGTAAAATAAAATAAAATACTGATAATGTCAGTACCCATGTGGTGACATGGATTGAGTTTTGGACTAAAGTGCAGATAGTTCTGCCCCAGGATTCAATAAACTCCATGCAGGAATGATGCTATTCCTGCATGGAGTGAACCATGTCCATTTCCACATAGCCTTAACAGCAGCGTTCCTTACATATTCATGAAGGCACACTACTGCTAAGGCTAAGTGGACACATACACTACTTAGTGCAGGGGGTGTGTTCTAGTAGTGACCACACATCCAGCATGCCCCCTGCACTCTGAAAGTGCCATACAGCACTTTCAAAGTGCTTTCAGTGTCTGCAGACACTGAAATAGCTATTTAGATAGGAAGCAATGCAGGGTGTGTGTGACAGGTACTATCAAAGTGCTGTATGGCACTTTCTAAGTTCTTTCAGTGTCTGTGGATACTGAAAGCAGCTATCTAGATAGGAAGCAATGCAGGGTGTGTGTGTCACACACTCCCTGCAATGCGAAAGTGCCATATGGCACCTTCAACATGCCCCAACCTCTCAGAGTAAAATACTGGCCAAAGCCTAAAATGATGGGGGGACAAATAGGGACAGATCATAAATATTGCCCTTACAAACTTAGAAAGTTGATAGAGGAACAGGGTTTGTATTAACATAACAGCATGTAGGGAATGTTTAGAAGTCTGAAACTCAAATGTATGCCATTATGTAGTGACTTCAATCCTGATATGTCCCATACAGACTAGTGCATTACCAAATATGACTTACAAGTAGTAGTGACACGTAATTAAAGTGTTTTTATTATTTTTTTTCCATTCTAAGTTATGTTTAAGTGTAGCTGAGTGGGTTTGTGCATTATGGCCTCTGCTCAGCATTGCTTAAACATCTCATAGGAGCTAAATAAAAATATATAGGTAAAATCCTTAACAACAGGATTGCATAGTGGTTAGAGTCCTGGCTTTGCATACAGGAGTTTACGGTTAGAGTACCAAGACAGGCTCTTTATTTTTACTTGGGAAAGCAAAGTTATTTTTTTTTTATGTTAAATTATGTAGTAATTGATATTTGTTACCCAGGATAGTGTAGCTGGTCCAAAATAGAAGTGTGAGTGCATATAACATGTGAAATCACCCATGTATACACAAGTGTCCCATACAGTATAGTCACACCCCAAGGTAATGTAATGAAAGCATATAGGGGGATGTCATGTAAAGTAAATCATATACACTTAATAATATGTCAGTAATGATGAATTAATCTACAATCCTGATAGTTTTTAAAATGAAAACTGGGCAATGCTAAGCAGTGCTCAGCTCTGCTTAGCCGGTTTAAGCAGGGCTTAGATGTAAATTCTAAGCAGCAGTTAGCTCAGCTAGGCGAATTTGCACACTGTTAAGCAGTGCTTGGCATTTAACCCTTTAAGCACTGTTCATCTCATCTTAGTGGATTTGTGCACTGCTTAGCTGAGCTTAGCATTTTCAAAATTGTCCATTGACAGCAAAGGGTGGGAATATGGTATTATTTAAACCACACAGGTGGGAATACAGCCATAAACTCTTGTAGTCTCATCTCTGCAGGAACCATGTCTGGCATTGGAGAGGGAGCATGCTTTTGGGTGCAGCGCTGGGGCATTCAGGAGTCCCGGGTCATGGTTGGGCTCTTTGTAGAAAACCATGATAACAGACTGCTGCAGGGCCAGTACCAGGGCTTTCAGTACAAAGTGGAGGCCTGGAACTGTCTGGCACATGACCTCACCAGTGCCACAGGAATCCCTCAAGCTGATAAGCAGGTATGGTATCACTATGCTGATCTAAAGCAGAGGAAGGGGCCCAAGATGCTCGGGCAAGGAATGCTCCAGTAGTTAACAAGTATCCTATCCATAGCTGTACCAAGTCCTACCCTGAGTATGTGATAGACATGTATGCATAATGTTTGTTTTCTCCCCATACAGCTGCAGCGGAGAGGACTAGCAATGCTGAGGCTTATGCTGATAGACTGACAAGGTTTTGCTGACAGGCTGGTGAGTACAGATCTACCTTGCAGTATATAGTGAAATAAATAAGGAGGAGTAAATTGTTTACTGCCAGTAGGTGTAGTGTGTCCTGTGTCTATTGATTAAAGAAAAATTTTCCAGACTAATAGTGATCTGCAGCATATGCTGCAGTAGAGCAGTGTGTCATATAAGTAAAATAAAAACCTAAACCACCAAATGTTGTGTTTATTCTGGTATGTTGTTGTAGAAATAGAATGTGTACAGGTTCTTCACAGCAAATATGGCTTTGACAGCATGAATTAACTGTGGTTGTTCTGAGAACTAGCTATTATGCAAAACAGTAGATTGTAGAGCTGTAAAACAACATATAAATGCAATATGACATATGTTATGCACCACGATCCAAACCCTGAATAGTAATGTACAATGTATTATAGTGTGTCCCCTGCTGCATTGCCTTGTGTAAACCTTTGCTTTCCAGATTGTATTATTCAATACACAGTACACTGTCTGTCATGAAGAAATCTCAGGATTACAAGGTCAGACTGTCTAACCCACACAGTATTAGACAGAAAATCAGTCAAACAAGAGACAACAGTTCCCCAGTAGCTCAGTGTGATGAAAAATAGCCTTTTTGTCATTTTAACACATCCAGACATGGTTCAAATCCAGGGAGTGGTACTGAGATGTGTGCATATATACACCCAAGAATACTTAAATATTTGTAGAAACAGTGGTAACAGATATTTTCTTCCCAGGTCATACAGGTAAAGAAATGTTTGTAGTAGCTGTAGGAACGGTATACCAATACACTGTGTACAACTGTCCCACTATCCAGCACCGTGCCTGCAAATGACAGCAGGATTGGTACATACACCATGCACTCTCCCCGATACATGTCTTTCAAGTGTCACGCTGTCACGGCTAGTGGTCACTGCTGCCAATCCCCTTGGACACAGATAAGAATCCCGGTGAAGTATGCCAGTAGCAGACTCAGACATCAGTGCAGGGCACCCCTTCTCTGTCAAGTATGTAACCCTGACATGTACAAGCCCCCTCCAGTAATGTAGCCATAGTTCTCCCAGTCTGCCCCAAACCATTACAGGTTGACAGTCTAACTGGTATGTATGTGCTACAGAAGCTATTGGCCATAGGTAGATGTAAAGTGAGGGCAGACCTGTAGAGTATTGAGCAGTACTGTTGTGAAAAATAGAAGCCTATACAGTTGTTAATGGACTGTTTTCACTTCCCCCACTCCTCATCTGCATCAGTAATTATTATTCATATACTTTGGGTATGTTGTTCTCAAAACCTATTGTTGAGACATATGTCCTATTATTGTTCATATAATTAATAGGTTGCATATTAATATACCTTGTTCAAATACCATTATCGGTGGCCTGTTGCCATTAATGTTACTTCCATGCTGTTAAAATGCTTACTGTTGTTCCATTTATGCATGTGTTACATTTGTTATGCAACTCTTTCAAATCTGCTGGTTTGGGTGAAATGGAACACCCACACATGCTGTTATAACTAATTTTGAAATGTTTTGTTCATATATTGCAAAATAGGACCAACTGAAGTAAAATAAACCAGAACCTCACAGACTTCAGTACAAGGCTCAAATAAAGGCTATCCCTCCACAAACTGGCAAGGCAATAAATGTTCCAAATGATTTATTAACACACACAATACATTGGATTAAGCGCTTTCATTTCCAACAGGAAACATCATCAGAATCAGACATTGAGAACTTCCTCCAACATAAATAATTGGTAACCTTTTTCCTATTGGATAATTATCCATGAATAATTTTAACACAACAGTAGTTAAAAAATATATACATATTTATCTGACCATTATATGTTGCTATGAAATATTGTAAAATCCATATAACCAATCTTAAGAACATAATAAACATGACCTAATTTAAACAATAAAAACTTTAAAAAATTATTAACTTTAAAAATTATTAAGTTATTGAGATACATTCCAAGGGAAATATTACCATCAGTTGGATGGTGTTGCCATGGGCTGAGCATGTGCACCCATTTATGCGAATATTGTAATGCTTTTTTGGGAGAAACATTTTGTTCTCAATTTCATTTATGGGGGATACCTGCACAAATATTACCATTTTTTGGATTATATTTTTATTGTATGGGATGAACTTTTGGATTTGATCATTTCCTTCATGGAATATCTTAATAATGCCACAGATTTAAATGTCAGTGCCAATAAATGGTCATTTTCCCCCCTATATTGGGCCAAAATGTAGAGCGCCAATTAGTTAGTATTGAGGCCAATCAAGTGGATACTTCGGTATTGTTTATAACATGGAATCCAAAAAAATGAAACGAAGCGAACCACAACCTTGAAACTAACCAATAAATATAATAAAGGTTGTAAGGAAAGTCACCAGGATGACCACAGCAAGAAAAAAGGTTTATTCAAACCCAGCACGGCACAACACAGAAAATACCATACATTAACGCTCCGTTTAATATACGTTTTCGTCAAAGATAAGACTTTATCAGATCACAAAAAATTGAAATTCAGCAGGTTTAAATAGGACACATAATTAGTCACAGCCAATCAAAGCACATATTTAAAATAGCAATTAAATAAATAATTTAACCATTAACTACCATACTAATATTGCACCCTAGCTACTAAAAATCATACATATTAAATACACTGTACACTATCTAAAACACTTAAATATATATATATAAAACCTTAAATAAATATGTATATGTTAAAAATATACACGTATTTAAAAATATATATATGCATTTATAAATGGACATTTATAAGGACATTAATACATAACCTCTATCTAAACCTATAAAACCTCCATCTAGTGGCCAAAATAAATATTACAGTACATATAAAAACCATGGGTCGGATTCACAAAACCTCCGTGTAAGACTTAATATGTCTTACTCGGAGGCTGCAGTTGAACGGTATGACATCAGCATGCCATGCATATTCATGAGGGCATGCTGAATCATACCCTAGTCTAACACAGTCCATGTAGGAAAGTAGGGGGCATGTCTGATCGCAGAGTACTGCAAAGGGACACACCCCCAGAAGAGTCAAAGTCCTGAAAGTAAACACCCATGAGCGAGTCCGCTGAAATGTCAAGGAACACACCACACATCCCCACAGACTAAACACTACTGAAAATGTGTAAATGTAAAAATAGCAGTTTCATTTTTTTTTATAATTCCCAAAATGTTTGCCCGCATTTGCGCTCGTTTGCACGGGTATGCCCTTCGCTCAGCCACAGTTAGCAGACATTGAAAAGTATATAAGATCTACATATGCAAATTAAGCCAAGTAGCAATAGTGTAGTGGTAGAGACGTCGGCCAAAGAGGAGGTAGTCACGGTTCAAGCCCCCACAACATCATTCTCCATTTTTATTTAAATACGTATGAAACAATCCCCTGACATATATATATATATATATATATATATATATATATATATAAAACTATAATTTAAGTAAAATGTAATGAAATGGCCCATGTATTTGTGAACAAAACCGACATAATATATAAAAAAAGGATCATAATTGCCCATAGCTTAGTAACGTTTTAGCACGCTTAATATGAGTGCCCGTAGGTGAGCAGCGCTTTAACAAGCTTAATATGAGTGCCCGTAGGTGAGCAGCACTTTAACAAGCTAAATATGAGTGCCCGTAGGTGAGCAGTGCTTTAACAAGCTTAATATGAGTGCCCGTAGGTGAGCAGCACTTTAACAAGCTTAATATGAGTGCCCATAGGTGAGCAGGGCTTTAACAAGCTTAATATGAGTGCCCGTAGGTGAGCAGCGCTTTTAACAAGCTTAATATGAGTGCCCGTAGCTCAGCAGCACTTCACCAAGCTCAATATGAGTGCTTATAGGTAAATAATGCATAACCCAGCGTAAGCCATTTGCGTGGAGCTGCGCAGCGCGCCAACCAGCTTACCGTCGGGCAACGTTGGGCAAGCTGTGGCAAAGCCACCTTTACACACCTCCCAGCTTGTCTAGACAGTAGTAAAATAAAAAAAGCAATGCCAAGGGTCAAACCCGGGATACTGTGCACCATAGTCAAAGTACTGAACCACTAAGCCAAGACAGTTGTACTTAGAAATACAGTATTAGCATACATATAGGAATGAATGAAAACAGAACCATGACAAAGCAGGTTTGCTGTAAGCTGATAAATATCCAAAATGGCCAATCACAGATAAGTGCGGGAAAACCGGCATATATAAGCCCATAGGCGGGAATACACACCATAACTGATTGTGGTACCCATTTGCAGTCAGGATGGCAGGTGCAGGAGAGGGAAATCGCTTTAGAGCACAAAGGTGGGGTGTTGAGGAGTCAAAATATATGGTTTGGCTCCTAGTCCATGATCATGAAGCACAACTCATGCAGGGCCAGGTTCAATGGGGAGCGTACAAGGCAGAGGCGTGGAACCGGTTGGCACATGATTTCACCAGTGCCACAGGCATTCTGAGGACTGGTGAACAAGTCCGTCACCACCATGCGGACCTGAAGCGATGAAAGGAGGACCAACTGAACCGATGGATCAAAGAGGCCCGCCAAATGCCCAATGCCCCACTACTGAGTAAGTATCCATGTAATTAATATGTAAGAAATGCTATCCTAGCCTATAGTATGTTACAATATTCCTTCATTTATATTACAGCTGCAGGTGTTCGTTCCGCGAATCGGCAAGCCTATGCTGATAGGCTGTCGAGGTTGCGCCACCAGGCAGGTTAGTAATTATTCTGCTGGTATTTTTATAGAATATAACTGGGACAGCTTGTAAAAGAGGTCAGTGTTGTAACCCAGTAATAAAGGTCAAATAAGCCCAGAAGAAAGATTCTCTGGTATTGTAAGATTAGATAAGTGATGCAGCCTGGAAAAGAGTATTGTAATCCAGTAATAAAGATTAAACAAGTCTCAAATAGAGTTTCCACCTGTATTGTAATATCAGATAACTGCTTCAGCCTGAAAATGTGTTGTAATCAATCAACAAATGATAGACAAGTGTCAAATACATCCCTGTAAATTCTGCCATATGAAATAAGTGAGTCAACTGGAAAGGATTGTTGTAACCCAGTAATAAATGTTAATAAAGCCTAGAAGTAAGTACCATCTTGAAATGTAAATATAAAATGAGTGAGAGAGTGTGAGACAGAGAGTTTGAAGCTTCCAAGAAAGCTGTAATAAGTCTGGAATAAAGGAATACTGCATTCACTACATAATGAAATGAATGAGACAGCTACAACCAAAGAGTGAAATGTCTTTAATAAAGTACAGAACCTGGACTGTGTCCATCCCACAATTTGGATATGTTGCTGTACCCTTGCATTGTGGAGATAGTATGGTTGCATGAAATGCTGAACATCCAGAGTTGTGTAGACCCATATAAATCAAATGTAGCAGGATGCTTTACCTGAACACAGCCAGATATGAACATATATGAATAAAAATGGAATGTATATTAATGTAGCAGTAACATCCCCATCACCAACATTCCTAAGGTTACATACAGGAAACTGTACTAATACATGTAGGGGATATATATATATATCTGCATCTACTAGGAATGTACAGTATATGTATAGGTAGTTTAAGTTGTTAATGTAATATTTCTCCACCCTACCCTATTTTCACAAATTATGCCATTCCACACCAAACTGGGTATGTGTATTCACAATTAATTCCCATGGACATTTGTCCTGTTGGTTTATACATATCTGCATGTACGATGATGCATGTGGCCTGTTCACATATCCAAACCTGATGGCCTGTTGCCACCAATCAACATTGCATGCTGTTGGAATGTCCACTGTTGTTCTAAATATGCATGTGTTATGCTTGCAGCTCAATGTTCGGAATTCATGTGTGTTTGGTTAATGGGAATACTGATGCATGCTGTTACAACTAATTTTGAATGGTATTGTTTGTTACTAACCCAAAATACCATAAAATACTGCTAAACATAGGACAACAGGGAAGGCGGGTTCCAGCGTGCTAAACATAGGACAACAGGGAAGGCGGGTTCCAGCGGACCCACCTCTCCCACCTCAGCTGTCGAGTGCACCTGGCACCAGTGCCCAGGCCGGGACCTCCTCCTCCGGTGGCCCTGTGCCACCTTTGGGTGGAAGCGCTGCAGGGGATGGGGCTCTTCCCCCCTCTGCAAGCGTGGCCGGAGGAGAGCCTCCACTCACCCTCCATAGGGTCCAGTCTGTGGTGCATAGTGAGATCAGGCGTTCCGTGACTGATCCCCAATGCCAGCTTGAGGTGAGAGTGGCGCAACTCATGAGTGTGCCTGCCCGTCCTATCCAGCCCCAAGCACAGCCCCGGCCTGGGCTGTGAAGGTACAGTAGTGACTGCCCATGGGTGGGGATCTCAGATGTTCTTCATCTCACATTGCTGCAGTCATAACACTTGGGGTAGTCCGCTGTCCCAGTCGGCCCGAATACCAAAGTATAAGGCTGACGTCGGTCAAGGCGCATTAATCTGACGTCAGGACGTCAGGGTACAAATGCGCATGACCGACGTCATATCCTCAGTCTTTTTTGCCGCGTGGTCCGATGCAGAAGCAGTGTTGCGAGTGCAGGTTGGCGTTCTGAGATTTTCCGAAGTCGGAGTTTCAGACCGAATCAAAGTTGGCTAAGTACCCCGTTGGGGAATATTTTGGTTTTTTTCTTGCCTCAGTATTTTACCGGATGTCAGAAAAAGTGAATAACTGTATTTCTTGTGGGAAACAAATACCTCATAGGGATTACCATACCTTGTGTATACCTTGTTTAGGGCCTGAGTACGACGTTGTTGGCTGTCGCTCTTGTGCTAGATTTAACAAACGCACTATAAAGAGAAGATTAGATTGTGCCAGGTTAGTTTTTGGGAAGCGGTGTAATTATAAAATGCCGTCGGATGCTCCGACGCCCGCTTCGTCTAAAAAGCGCAAGGACAAAGCAGCGAAGCCTAGGCCGGTAGAACCGTCCGTCCCTGACGCCGGTTCTTTAGAAGGCTCGGTGGAGCCAGAGGTTCAGCCAGAAGTTTCTTTGGAGTCCCAGGGTGAGACTCTGTTACTGCAAGATGTGACTTCTCAGGACGTAGGCCAAGCTGAAGGGGCTTCTCAGGTTGCTGTTCTTCCCTCCCTTCCTAAGGTGGTTAGGCCCTCTCCTGCTGTTTCCAAGGCTTCTCCCAGGGGCAGGCCAGGTTTTGTTTTAGGTGTTTCCCCTAGTACTTCAGGGTCTGTGCCTAAGAAGCATATGCTTAAGATGGCAGAAGATTTAATTACTATGATTAGAGGTTCTATGCCCCCGCCTGATAAGAGGCCTAGGGTGGAACCTGAGCTTGGGAGTTTTGAACAGTATTCGGATGCTTCTGAGTCTTCGGCTGAAGACTTGCAGGAGTATTCTCCTTACTCTGATTCTGATGTAGATGATTCTACTCCTTCTGCTTCTCCTCCTGAGGATTTTTCTTTTTCAGAGACTCTTCATTCCATGAGGGAGCATTTTAAATGGGAAGGTCAGGATTTCTCTGATTCCAGGAAAAGGCTTAGAGAATTTTTGTTTCTACCCCAGCATAGGCCTTTAGCTATTCCTCCTGTTCTGGATGTGGTGGAAGATGTTTTTGCAGAGGCTTCTCTGAATCCTGATTCTTTGCCCCCTGCTCCAGTTAAACCGGATAGATATTATAGGGTGCCTGAAGCTCATAAGTATCTTTTTAAGAGTCCTAGGGCAGACCCAGAAACTGTTTCTCAGGGGCCTAAAGGTGTTAAGGCTTCTGTTGTTAAAAATCCTGTCCCTCCAGATAAAGAGGCAAGGGCTTTGGATAGATGGGGAAAGAAAGTGTATACTTCTTCCACTTTAGCCATGAGGGCTTTGAATTGTCAGTTTCACATGTTGAAATACCAAAATTATCTCCTTTCACAATTAAAATCTAAGGTAGATGCTCTGGCGGAAGGTATTGAGTGTAAAGAGTTGCAGGATTTAGTTCATGTTTCTGAACAGGTGGGTAAGCATTCTTTGCAATGTGGTTTTGATGCTGTACAGGCCTCTTCGAGGGTGGCTGCCACTGGTTCGGTTCTTCGCAGGCACGCCTGGCTGAAGGATCAGAATTTAGCTGAGCATGTTAAGACAAGAATTTTAGATGCTCCTTTACAATCTGATGTGTTGTTTGGTTCGCCTGTGGAAACAGTTCTAAAGAAAATGGAAGACAAGGCTAAGTCTATGCAGACTGTTAAAGATTTTTTGCAGGTCCAGCCTCCGAAGTTTAGTAGAAATTGGCCTACTAAGGGGTGGACATATCCTGCTTATGATTCCCAGTCTAGGGGTAGGTCTAGACGTGGTAGGGGTAGAGCTCAGGGTTCTTTTAGGTCTAGAACAGGGAGTTCACCTGCTCAGTCTTCTGGTGAGGGCAGGGGTCAGTCCTTTCGTAAGCAGACTCAATGACCTGCCTTTTCAGCTGCCAGAATCTTCTCGTATGGCAGCACCCTTGGGAGGAAGGTTGGCACTTTTCAGAGAAAACTGGAGTTTAATTACCCAAGACAGATGGGTATTGGATATCATTCACCACGGTTACAGGTTTTATTTCCATACCTTGCCTCCTTTCAAAGGCATGCCAGACGTTCCTCCTCTACAAAGAAAAGAGGCTCACAAACAAATTTCTCTGTTACTCCAAATAGGGGCCATTCAGCCGGTTCCTGTGCCAGAAAGGGGCCTAGGATTTTATTCTCGCCTGTTCCTAGTACCAAAGAAGGGGAACACGTGGAGACCAATTTTGGATTTATCTATCCTCAACACTTATCTGGACATTCCCAAGTTCAAAATGTTGACGTTGCAACAGCTTTTACCTCTGTTGGGCAAAGATCACTGGATGGTAACTTTGGATCTCAAGGAAGCTTACCTTCATGTTCCTATCAGACTAATTTGCAGGAAGTATCTGCGTTTTCGAGCTGGAAATTTTCATTATCAGTTCTCTGCATTGCCCTTTGGCTTATCTACTGCGCCCAGAGTATTCACAAAAGTTCTGGCTCCAGTGATAGCTTTCTTCAGGCTAAAGGGAATACAAATCTATCCTTATTTGGACGATTGCCTTATTCTGGCTCAAGAAAGGGAAGTTCTTCTTCAGCATTTGGAATATGTGATAGCAGTGCTAAGATGCCTAGGGTATTCTGTGAACGAAATAAAGTCCAGTCTAGTACCCTCTCAAGACATGTGCTTTCTGGGTGTGAGACTGAATACAGCAACCCAGATGGCCTTTTTAACCCCGGACAAGCAAAAGAATCTTTCTCTTTACTTCCATCAACTATCTCATCAGTCCGGGCTGACTGCAAGGACAGTCCTTCAAGCCTTAGGGTTCATGGCATCTTGTATTCTGGTGCTTCCCAATGCCAAACTGCATATGAGGAAGCTGCAATGGTATCTCAAAAATGTATGGACACAGCACTGCCAGGATTTGGACACTGTCATTCAAATAATACCTTGCATTCAACAGGAATTTTTGTGGTGGGCTCAGGAATGTCACCTAAACAAGGGACTCTCTGTGACCCGGCCAGAGGCGAGTCAGATTTTAACGACAGATGCCTCAGACACAGCTTGGGGAGCTCATCTGATTGGAAAGTGGATACAAGACAAGTGGCCTGCCAGACTTCAGCATCTACATATCAACATGAAGGAGATGTTAGCAGTCCAGTTTGCATTAATGGCTTTCAAGGATTTACTTCTTCCAGGACAGGTGTTGATTCTGACAGACAACACAACTGTCATGTGGTACATCAACAAGCAAGGGGGAACACATTCTTATCCTCTATGCAGGCAAGCAATGATTTTGTGGGAGACTGCTCTCAGTTTACAACTAAATCTTCAGGCAAGGTTTCTGCCGGGAGCACAGAACTCCTTAGCAGATGTATTAAGCAGGCAAATCATGGATCCCCACGAGTGGAAACTGGATCTTCATGTATTTCAGAAATTGACAGTGTCATGGGGAACTCCAGACATAGATCTGTTCGCTTCTCCACTAAACCACCA
Source organism: Protopterus annectens (assembly GCF_019279795.1). Lineage (NCBI taxonomy): Eukaryota > Metazoa > Chordata > Ceratodontiformes > Protopteridae > Protopterus > Protopterus annectens. The sequence continues at coordinate 1,724,367,957 of NC_056732.1, read as the reverse complement.
GCTGCCAAAGTTTTGCACGAAAAGGTTTCATCCCACAGCTTGGAAAGTGGATGCTCTTTCTTTCAGTTGGAAAAATCTTCATGTGTATGCCTTTCCACCTCTGCCTCTCCTCCCAAAGGTACTCTTAAAGGTCAGACAGGACAAGCCAAGGATGATTTTAATAGCTCCAGATTGGCCTCGGCAGCACTGGTACCCATTACTGAGGAGTCTGGTAAGGAAGCCTCCATGGCCCTTACCTTTGATTCCACACCTATTGTCTCAGAAGGACGGTCATCTACTCAATGTCAAGCTTCACTCTCTTCATCTAACAGCCTGGCATATTCTGTTTTGAGTCATAGCAGGTCTCAGCTTCCTCAACAAGTTTTGAATGTGATTATGGAAGCCAGAAGACCTAGTACAAGGAAAGTGTACGCAGAAAAATGGAAGAGATTTTTGTTTTGGAGTGCAGCAAAGGATTTGGATGTTTCAGAGCCTAATTTGAGTGTGGCTCTTCAATATCTTACTGAGTTATTGGACAAAGGTTTGTCTTTCTCTTCCATTAAGATTCATGCTGCAGCAATTTCAGCTCACTATGATTGTGACCCTCCATTGTTTTCTCATCCTTTGTTCAAGCAATTTCTTAGAGGGGCAAAGAATATAAGACCCCCACGTAGAGCTCCTACTCCTGCTTGGGATCTCAATTTTGTGTTGGAGAAACTCACTCTACAACCTTCTGAGCCTGCAGCTACGGCTGAATTGAAACATTTGTCATGGAAGACTGCTTTTTTGTTAGCCAGTACCTCTGCAAGAAGGGTGTCTGAATTGCAGGCCCTTATGGCGGTGGAGCCTTTCTTGATTTTTCATAAGGATAGGGTATCTTTACGTACTAATCCTTCCTTTATGCCTAAAGTGGTTTCTAGTGTGGCTTTAAACCAAACTATTCATTTGCCTACTTTTTATGCAAATCCCCAGAATAGGGGGGAAAAGATTTTGCACACTTTAGATGTACACAGGCAGTTGCGTTATTATTTAAGCAGGACTAAGGATTTTAGGCAGTCTCAGCAGTTGTTTGTTTCTTTTGCTCTAGGTTCTCAGGGCAAGCCTGTGCCAAAACAAACTATTTCTAAGTGGATTGGGTTTTGCATTACTTTCTGTTACTCCCATCATGGCAAGGAGGTTCCAGCTGGGATTAGGCCTCATTCCACTAGGGCTACTGCCACTTCCACAGCATTTCTAAGGGGGGTGGCAACTAAGGATATTTTGGAGGCAGCTACTTGGAGTTCAGTACATACTTTCTCTAAGCATTACCACCTTCCTCTCTACTCTAAATCTAGGGCTGGTTTTGCCACTGCTATTTTACAGGGCATGTTGGCAGCTCCTGCTTCTTTGTGATTTGCCATCCTCCCTTACCTCTGCTTTGGGATTCTACCCAAGTGTTATGACTGCAGCAATGTGAGATGAAGAACATAGTACAGTTTTGTACCTACCATAAATGTAGATGTTCGAAGATCCACATTGCTGCAGTCCAATTTACCCTCCCTCCTTCCCCTCTGTGTTTAGGGGTGGTTGTGTGAGTGAGATTGTACCATTCTAACTTTGTATATATTGTATATATATTGGGTACAGGGGTGTTTGGTGTGTTGTTGTTGTTTTTGGTTTGGCCTTATCTTTTTAGGGTCTTCTGACATCTGGGGCAAGAAAAGACTGAGGATATGACGTCGGTCATGCGCATTTGTACCCTGACGTCCTGACGTCAGATTAATGCGCCTTGACCGACGTCAGCCTTATACTTTGGTATTCGGGCCGACTGGGACAGCGGACTACCCCAAGTGTTATGACTGCAGCAATGTGGATCTTCGAACATCTACATTTATGGTAGGTACAAAACTGTACTTTCCACTTTTGCCATCTGTGGGCTTATGGGCTTGCAATATCCAAACATCCATCCCCGTCAATTGTGTTTACCCCCCACATGTGTCATACTTCGCCCTTGTATGCCTCTTGTTTGTCTTGTCTGTTAACCTCATCCAAATAACCTTCCCCTACACGGAAACTGTTGCACGGCTAAAATGAACATAAGCAAAAAAGGAAAAATCCAGCAACTGTGGGCTGTGAAAACTAATTTTAATTAGTTAAACATGTAGTAAAACTTCAACTGAAAAACAACAGACCGGTTTCGGCTTGGATTTTACCTAGCCTTCATCAGTGTAAATTCACATTAAACAATTGAAGTCATTTATATGTCAAAATTAATTGAACACAAAAAATGATTGGTGAGCTCATAGATATACATATAGACATTCATAAATATTCATTAAGTCCAGGCTGAAAAAGTGAACCCAGTTTAACTATCCATTTTTTCTCTTTTATATTCAGTTTACTGTGCCATCCTGATTTATGAGTTCTGTCACCGATTATTTTATCAATGACAGTAAAATGAAATTTGGCTGTGCTATGTTTTAAAGTATGTTTATACAATGCATTACTGGCTCTTTTGCATTTAATGTCACTCAAATGTTCAGAAATCCGTAACCTGAAAGGTCCCGAAGTTTGGCCAATATAAAAAGCATGACAATTACAACAAGCCATGTAAATAATCCAATCAGTATTGCAGTTGGCAAAAAACTTGATATTATATACACTGCTGCTGTTGTTGCTGGAAAATTGTTTTGTTCTTAGTACATATTTACAATTGCTACAATGACCACATGGCATACAGCCTATGAGCTTATCACCCAATATTGTAGTCTGGGCCATATGTAGTTGTTTGGATTCAGAATGGTGCTTATAATGATTGAAAAAGGCCCCCAAATTCTTCCCTTTCCTGAAAGAAAATAAACATGACTGAGGTATATAGTTGGACAAAGCAGAATCTGCTAAAAGGATACCCACACCTCCAGGTTGGTGGCAACGCACGAAGCTTCGGAAACCATCCAGGTGCAACTAACCATAGGCAAAACTGCTCTACAAATTGTAGCATGCTACAGGCCACCCTCTCAAACTCAGGAACCCCACACAGCCTTCCTGAAGACACTGGAGGGTATAAATGTATCTCCAAACACCATCATATTGGGGGACTTCATCTACCCGAATATAGACTGGGAACATTACTCAAGCCCTAACTTTCTAGCCCAACGGTTCCTGGATTTCATAAATTCAAATGCCATGGAACAGCTAGTCACTGTTCCCACGAGAGGAGAAAATATACTAGATCTCATTCTCACAAACATGGGGACAAAATGCTCCACACCGGAAGTATATCCCTCATTGATGAGATCTGATCATAAACTAATCTCACTGGAAATCCACATCCCGCCCCCACCCCAAACAAAAAAAACCACAGTGAAGAACTTCTAAAGCAAACTTCACACTACTCAAGACTGGTGTGGTATCCTTCAAGGCCCTGAGCCAGTGGAAACCACAACCCAAGCTATGGAAGCCCTTACAAATGCCTTCTATGAACACCTCCAGGACTGCATGGATCAGGCAATCCCAAATAAAACCAAGACTCTTTCCACAAAGGGCAAACGTCCAGTCTGGTGGACCCCAGCCATTAACAAACTTTACAATAAGAGGAGAAAGCTATTACATGATAGAACAAAATCCATAAAAGGGAAGTCACCCCTGATCATTATTAGTAAAAATACGAGCACTCATAAAATCAACTAAGGCCAATTTTGAGAGAAAAATTGCCATGGATTCAAAGGACAATCATAAGGCCTTTTTCAGCTATGTTAGGAACCTGGGTGGAAACTCCCAGATATGCTCAGAATTAGTCCAAAATGATACAAAAATCACTGAACCCACAGACATTGCCAACATACTGGCAGACAGGTTCAGTGCAAACTTCACCCCCCTCTCCCCCCCTAAAGGAGAGATAACCATCCCAGCAGAGTGTAGCCTCCCAGACATCTCAAATGCGCAGGTGAAAGCTGCTCTCTCTAAAGCTAAAAACGGCATCAATGGGACCGGATGGTGTCCCCAGCTGTGTGCTACATGAGCTAAATGAGGAATTAAACCCGCACATAAGGCAGCTGTTAAATCTCAGCCTTACCACAGGATACGTGCCCAAGGAGTGGCATACGGCAACTGTGGTCCCACTCCACAAAGGCGGTGCCTCTCGGACCCTGGTAATTACCCCATAAGCTTAACAAGTCTAGTCTGCAAAGCTATGGAGAGGATCATAATGGAGCTCATAAACAAAGATATAGGGGACTTGCAGACATTGGACCCGACCCAGTTTGGCTTCGTCAAGGGCAGATCATGCCTTTTGAACTTGGTCGACTTCTTCGAAACAGTCACCAAGGCCATTGATGAGGGAAAGGCAGTCCATACAGCCTACCTTGACCTTGCAAAGGCCTTCGACACAATACCCCACTCGGGTATTGTAGAAAACTTACCAGCTTAAATGTAAACCCATATGTCACAAGATGGGTTGCAAACTGGCTTAAGGACAGAACCCACAAGGTTAGAGTTGCTGGCACTATGTCAGACTCCAAGCCGGTCACAAGAGGTGTCCCACAGGGCTCGGTCCTTGGCCCCCTATTGTTCGGCATCTACTTCTCAGAAGTACAGGCCAACATGGGAGGACTTTGGCTGACAAAGTTTGCAGACGACTGCAAACTGGGCGCCATAGTGGAAAGTGCATCGGACACGGATATCCTTCAGAAGGGACTCACGGAAACAGATAGCTGGTGCCAGAGTCATGGCCTGAAGTTAAACACCAAAAAATGTATAGTCATACCCTTCGGAAAAACAAGGTAACCCAAGCTACCATATAGGTGGCAATCCACTAAGCACGGAAGAGGTTATCAGGGACCTGGGGACCCAGGTTGACAGTGGCCTTTCTTTTGACACTCACGTTGCTAAAGTGGTTAGAAAGACCTTCTACATTGCCCACCTGATCATGAAGGGATTCACATCCAGATCTAGTGAGGTCATTGTTCCCCTGTACTTTTCACTTATCAGACCAATGATCGAGTACAATGCCCCATTCGGGATGTATCGCACCCGACATCTGCAGCAATTGGAGAGACCCCAAAAGTTCCTCACCAAAAGGATAAAGGGACTCCAAAATCTGTCATATGCTGCCTGATTGAAGAAACTCCAGCTCTATTCAGTTGCATACCGTCTGCTCAGAGGTGACATGTGCCTGACATACAAGGCCATGTCCAACCCGGAATTAATGGACATGCTCCACCTCAAAAAATCCAAATCCACCAAAACCACTAGAGCAAGTGACTTAAACCTTAGCACGGATATAAATAGGACGTGCTGGAGGGATAGATTTATCACTCAGAGACTCCCTATGCTGTAGAATAAAATCCCGGTCCATGTGAGGCAGAGCACCTCGCTGGCTCTGTTCAAGAGAAATCTTGACCTGTGGATGGGAGATCGTAGGTTTATCCCGGAATCATCTCTGTGTCACTGCTGGACAGAGGCACAACAAACTAATGGGCACAGTATTTTTTCATATAAGGGGTGGCGTAAGCCACAAAAATTTGGGCTAGGCTTATAAATGCCTTAGGGCAGATAGCCTAGTATAAACCTATGAACCTATGAACCAATGGCGTTTTATGATGTCAATGAATTTGTTGGTGTTCCTCCCATAAGTGGTGGTGAGTCACAAAATATTATGTTTGTGTGAGAGTTTATTTTTGTATCTTAAGAGTTCATCTCTGGACAGGTGTGATGCATAATTCCTGGCAGCAGTGGTGGCTGGTGACTTCAAATCAAAGGGGGGCTGCAGGAGACAGCTGAATGGGTGGGGTCAAGGGGAAGGGGTGTGGTCAACTAGAAAGGGGAGGAGCCAAAACCACAAAAACTAACTTTAATGAAATATGCTGCCCTGGGTGGCAAACCATCATTATGAAATTCCAATCAAGACAAAAATAAGTGTAGAAGAATAAAAATATTTCAATGCATTGGCTGCATGACAGCTTACTTAATGTCTAGATGGAAACAAAAGGTTGTGAGGCATGAAAAAATAAATTACTTTTTAAATACATTACTGGAATGCCAGTCAAAATCAAGTATAACAAAAACCAGAAGCACTCAACTCAAACCACTTCTCCTTGCACTGCAGTTCTAATTATAATTTATATTCAGCTTTATTAAAGTACCAAGTAACATGCTGAAAGTAGAAATCTCTGTGATGCCCCCACTTGTAAAAATGTTTCTTATCCAAAAAGACCTGCTGCCTGACAACTATCTACTTGTTTCATGGGGAAAACATGATCAAAGTAAAAATGAAAAGCAAACAAGAAACAAGCTCAAGATACATTGCTTAAAGGATTACTGTACAGGTTATGGACCACACATGATTGGCATTCTGTTTAGTTTACAGGTAAAGTCTGTAGAGATGACTGGAAGTCTCCAACAAGTGTAATGAGCTTTTAAAATAATGGAATCCTGTCCTTTAATACCCAAGGCTTATACATTATCTAGTCAAGTATTCTCTGCATGGCAACAACAGAAAGGCTTTCAATTTTGGCAATTCTTTAACAGTATGCTTATTAAAGCTTACTTGCATCTTACGATCTCAGACAAGCTTACCTTATGGTCATTAAAGCATTGCTACTTAAACACAGAGCAACAGGCACTTTCTGAGTAATAAGCATAAATCTGAGTAATAAGCATAAATCAACAGTACAAAAATATGACAGAAACCAGACCGTTCTGCAAAATCAAGGACAGATGAAAAGCCACTGTAGTACTTGTGTCTACCTTGGATGGGGGAACACACTGCACATTTACACTGCATAACTATTCCTTGCCTTGCTTGGACACATCCAGAGTCACTACATGGGTGAGTGGGGTGCAACAAGTATGTCACAATTTGAAATGTCTCTGGCTGACTGTGATGGCCCTGACACATTTGTCATACCTCTCAACCTCAGAGCAAGAAATCTGGACAAAGCCATACACAGAAGTGGGACAAAGGCCCAAAAATAAGGACAATTTTTAAATATTGCTCTAATAAACTTAGAAAGATAATAGAATAGGTCTTGCATTAGTATGAATTTTCTGAAGGGTATAAAATCTGAAACTCAAATGTCTGTCATTATTTTCTAACTTCAGTCTTTAGTGATTTGTCACTAATTTGCCAAAAAACACAATTTTATGAAAAATGGACCAAAAATGTGATGCAAAAATATAAAATGGCCACACAATACAGCTGGGAACCTGTCAAAGATGGGACACTTTAATATTAGTACTGCTAACTTGAGCAGCTGACAAAATAAAATAATCTACATGCATTTCAAGTAATCTATAACTGATTATTACAGTTGTTTCTTAACTGTAAACTCTCCATGTTTTCTTCCAAAATTACTATTTTGCGGAGGGATTATTAGGGGGAAGAGTAACATTTTGAGCCAAAATCGGGGACAGTTGAGAGGTTGGCTATGCCTAATTCTATAAAGCAATTTATTTGCATGTACCTCTCAACCTGTTAATGTAGTAAATCTGAACAAGGCCAAATATATTGGGGGAACATATAAACAGTACTAAAAATTGCTCTTGTATAAATTGAGACAGTTGGTAAAATAACAGTTCTTACTTTAGCATGCATTTTTCTGAAGGTTATGAAGTCTGAAACTCAGTGTATCATTATTTAGTGACTTAATTCCTAAATGACTTGCCAGAAAACTACAAATTTTATGAAGAACAAACCAAAAATAAGAAGCAAAAATCTATTCATTCTTTGAAAATCTGGACAGTTGGGAGGTATAGTTCAGCTGGGCCTGTCTGAGTTTGCTGCCCTTCCCCCCTGAAAAAAATCATGGCTGAATGGAGCCTCTGCAGCCATTCCAATGAACCATTACTTGGCTATTTCACTCCATTTACAATAAACACTAATGTGCATACTGCTTTCCTTCTATGATGAGTTGGACTTCATTTGAAAGTTTTATTTTGTATTTTACAGCACAATTTATTTATTTTTATTTAACATTTGTTGGCTGGGAAAGTCCAACTAGATTCCACAGAGCCTGTTTTCAGCAGAGGCCTGGGGAGAAATGCTCCAGATGCATGTCTTTGGAATGTGGGAGGAAACCGGATTACCCGGAGGAAACCCACGCGAACACAGGGAGAACATGCAAACTCCACACAGAAGGCACCCCAGCCAAGAATCAAACCGGAGAACCTCTTGCTGTGAGGTGACAATGTTAACTGCTGCATCACTGTGCTGCACAAACACTAAGTCATCTGCTAAACAAAGCAATGCAGTCTCACAATGAAAACTTAGCATTAAAACTTCTCTGCCCTTGAAACTCACATTCATTGAAACAGCATTGAAACCCATATTCAAAGAAAATACATTTTGCCAGTGGCAGATAAAGATTAATTTTGGGCTGTTTTCAAATCATAGGCCCCTTGCATATGAAACATACATGTGCTCTTTGATACAACTTCCTCATTGTACTAAATGATATTCCTTGTACAATACAGTACAGTTGTTAGAGGGCGTTTTAAATTTGTTTTGAACATTTTTCCAGTAAGCAATGAAACAAAACGCATGCGCCCATAATGGCAAAACTGCCCAGTTCATAACATTTATCATAAAAGTCTACTCAGACTTCCACAGTCCACCATTATTAGTAAATATGCACAATTCTACAGTCCACCATTATCAGTAAATATGCACAATTCTACAGTCCGCCATTATCAGCAAATATGCACAATTCTACAGTCCATTATCAATAAATATGCACAATTCTACAGTCCACTATCAGTAAATATGCACAATCTCTGAAGAAGTAAAAGTCATCTAAATAATTCCACATTAAAGAAATCTGTAACTAATGAAGAGGTTGCTGCTAGCAAACACCTTTATATTTCATGGTTTCATCGAAAAATAAAGTGTCTGTTGCCCCTCAGGAATAAATTGCCTATATTACATTAAACAAATGATAAGCTAGCTAGTAATATTGCAAGAGGAAATGGATGGCAAACTGATAACAGACTCATAGTTAGTATCTTCACCAAGGAGAACATTCTCAGTACGGCAGCATCCACCGCATGTGGGAGTAGAACCCACAGCCTTCTGCATCAAAAGCAAGTACACAACCTGTCATGCTATTAACAAGGCAAACCAGCTTCACTTAAGCAACACTAAACTTCTGTTCCCCTGCAGCTCTCAGCTCCTTGTAAAATCTACTCAATACTCAACTGCATCTCAACTTCACAGCCCAAGAAAACTGGAAAAAGCCAAAATGTATTTGGGGGGGGGTCAAAAGCCCAAAAACCAGGGACACATTAAATATTGCTTGTATAATCTTGGAAAGTTGCTAGAATAAAATGCTGTGTTAGCTCCATACATTTTACTGCCAAGGTCCCTGTGCAAAACAGTCAGAGCAACATACCACTACACCAAATCAGCTGCTTTGTGAAAGAGAAATGCTGCATTACCACCATACAGTTTACTGCCAAGGTCCCTGTGCAAAACAGTCAGAGCAACATACCACTACGCCAAATCAGCTGCTTTGTAAAAGAGAAGAAGACTGACACTTAAATGGCTATCATTTTGTGAATTCAGTTCTCACCATAGCTGTCAACCTCTTAGTACAAAACACCAGGACAAACCCATTAATGAGGGAATACAGCCCTCAAACATATTCAGTGAATTCAGTTCTTGCCATAGCTGTCAACCTTAGCACAAAAAACCTGGACAAAGCCAATAATGGGGGAATACAGTCCCAAAAATAGGGACAAATTTCAAATATTCATCTTATAAACTTAGAAAATTGCTAGAATAAAAGGTTGTGTTATGGTTGTGTTGCTATATATTTTCTGAAGAACATGAAGTCTGAAATTCAAATGCCTGTCAATTTTACTGCTGACAGAACAAAAAGAATTTTCAGCAGAGACCCAGGGAGAAATACTGCAGACACGTCTTTGTAAAATGACAGGGCACCAGAGCAAATCCACATAAACACAGGGAGGAGATGTAGACTCCACAGAGAAGGCACCCCAGCCAAGAATCAAACCAGAAAATCTATAGCTGTGAGGCAACAATACTACCACTGCGCCATCAAATATGCAAGGAATTAAACATTCAGAAACCTGAAGTCTGAAATTCAAATGCATGTCAATTTTATTTAACATTTGTTAATCAGGACAGTCTGACTTGGAACAAAAAAAATTTTTCAGCAGAGGCCCAGGAAGAAATAATGCAGACATGTCTTTGTAACATGGGAGGACACAAAAACAAACACACACAAACACAAGGAGAAGATACAGACCCCACAAAGAAGGCACCCCAGCCAAGAATCAAACTTGAAAACTTGCAGCTGTGAGACAACAATGCTACCACTGCACCATCAAATATCAAGCATTGTAGCATTTACAAACCACAGATATTATGAGGAACAGATCAGATCAAATATGAGGCAAAAGTCTGCAATTTGTTTTTTACAAATGGTGATGGGTAGGGAATTCAGGTCTTTAACACCTGCATACAAGGTACAGGGTTCAAGCCTGAGGTATTCCCTACCACACACACACACACACACACACCTGTAGTAGCAAACCACAAAAACTAAATATGCTGCCCTGGGTGCCAAACCGTCATTATGAGAGTCCAATCAAGACAAAATGAAGTGTAGAAGAATAAAAATATTTCAATGCATTGGCTGCATGACAGCTTAATATCTAGATGGAAACAAAAAAGGTTGTGAGGCATGAAAAAATAACTTACTATTTTTTAAATACATTAATGGAATGCCAGTCAAAATTAAGTATAAGAAAAACAAGCAGCACTCAACTCAAACCTCTTCTGGCACTGCAGTTCTAATTATAATTTATATTCAGCTTTATTAAAGTAACAAGTAACATGCTGATCTCTGATGACCCCACTTGTAAAAATGTTCCTTATCCAAAAAAAGACCTGCTGCCTGACATCTACTTGTTTCATGGGGAAAACATGATCAAAGTAAAAAATGAAAAGCAAACAAGAAATAAGCTCAAGATACATTGCTTAAAAGGATTACTGTACAGGTTATGGACCACGCGATTGGCATTCGGTTTACGGGTAAAGCCTGTTGAGATGACTGGAAGGCGCCAAGTGTAATGAGACTCTTAAAATAATGTAATTCTGTCCTTTATTACAAATACTGGCATATGCATTTCAGTACCCAAGGCTTATACATTATCTAGTTAAGTATTCTCTACATGGCAACAGAAAGGCTTTCAATGTTGGCAATTCTTTAACAGTATGCTTATTAAAGCATACTTTCATCTTGCAATCCCAGCCAAGCTTACCTGATGGTCATTAAAGTATTGCTACTTAAACACAGAGCAACAGGCACTTTGAGTAATAAGCATAAATCAACAGTACAAAAAATATGACAGAAACCAGACCATTCTGTAAAAATCAAGGACAGATGAAAAGCCACTCTAGTACTTGTGTCTACCTTGGATGGATGGGATTCTCTGCACATTTACACTGCATAACTACTCCTTGCCTTGCTTCGACACATCCAGAGTCACTACATGGGGGAGTGGGGTGCAACAAGTATGTCACAGTTTGAAATGTCTCTGGCTGACTTGTGATGGCCCTGACACATTTGTCATACCTCTCAACCTCAGAGCAAGAAATCTGGACAAAGCCATACAAAGAAGTGGGACAAAGGCCCAAAAATAAGGACAATTTTTTAAAATATTGCTCTTATAAACTTAGAAAGCTAATAGAGGTCTTGCATTAGTATGAATTTTCTGAATGGTATGAAATCTGAAACTCAAATGTCTGTCATTATTTTCTATTTTCAGTCTTTAATTATTTGTCACTAATTTGCCAAAAAAAAACAATTTTATGAAAAATGGACCACAAATGTGATGTAAAAATATAAAATAGCAACACAATACAGCTGGGAACCTGTCAAAGAAGGGACACTTTAATATTAGTACTGTTAACTTGAGCAGCTGACAAAATAAAATAATCTACATGCATTTGTGAAATAAAAGTAATCTGATTATTACAGTTATTTCTTAATTATAAACCCTCCATGTTTTCTTCCAAAATTGCTATTTTGCGGAGGGATCATTAGGGGAAGAGCAACATTTTGAGCCAAAATCAGGGACAGTTGAGAGATTTGGCTATGCCTAATTCTATAAAGCAATGTATTTGCATGTACCTCTCAACCTGTTAATGCAATAAATCTGGACAAGGCCAGATATATTGGGGGAACATATAAACAGTACTAAAAATTGCTCTTGTATAAACAGAGACAGTTGATAGAACAGGTCTTACTTTAGCATGCATTTTTCTGAAGGTTATGAAGTCTGAAACTAGTGTGTCATTATTTAGTGACTTAATTCCTAAATGATTTGCCAGAAAACCACAAATTTTATGAGGAACAAACCAAAAATAAGAAGCAAAAAATCTATTCATCCTTTGAAAATCTGGACAGTCGGGAGGTATAGTTCAGCTGGGGCTGCCTAAGTTTGCCGCTCTTCCCCCTCACAAAACCATGGTCGAATGGAGCCTCCCCCTGCAGCCATTCCAATGATCCATTACTTTGCTATTCCACTCCATTTACCATAAACACTAATGTGCATACTGATTTACTTCTATGATGATTTGAACTTCATTTGAAAGTTTTATTTTGCATTTTACAACACAAACACTAAGACATCTGCTAAACAAACTTGGCATTAAAACTTCTCTGCCCTTGAAACTCACATTCATTGAAACAACATTAAAACCCACATTCTAAGAAAATACATTTTACCCATGGCAGATAAAAATTAATTCTGGGCTGTTTTCAAATCATAGGCCCCTTGAATATGAAACATACATGCGCTCTTTGATACACCTTCCTATTGCTTTGAACATTTTTCCAGTAAACAATGAAACAAAACTGCCCAATTCAGAACATTTCCATCATAAAAGTCTACTCAAACTTCTACAGTCCACTATTATCAGTAAATATGCACAATTCTACAGTCCACCATTATCAGTAAATATGCACAATCTCTGAAGTAGTAAAAAAGTCATCTAAATAATTCCACGTTAAATAAATCTGTAATGAAGAGGTTGCTGCTAGCAATCACCTTTATATTTCATGGTTTCATCGAAAAATAAAGTGTCTGATGCCCCTGAGGAATAAATTGCCTAAATTACATTAAAAATAAGCTAGTAATATTGCAATAGGAAATGGATGACAAACTGATAACAGGCTCATAGTTAGTATCTTAACTTTCAGTACGGTAGCATTCACCCCTTATGGGAGTAGAACCAACAACCTTCTGCATCAAAAGCATGTACACAACCTGTTGTGCTATTAGCAATGTGAGCTGACTTAGCATAATCAGCAGTAAACTTCTCTTCCCCTGCAGCTCTCAGCTCCTTGTAAAATCTACTCAATATTCAACTGCATCTCAACTTCGCAGCACAAGAAGTCTGGAAAAAGCCAAATTTATTGGGGTGGGTCAAAATGGCAAAAACCAGGGACACATTAAACATTGCTTGTATAATCTTGGAAAGCTGCTAGAATAAAATGCTGTGTTACCACCATACATTTTACTGCCAAGGACCCTGTGCAAAAGAGTCAGAACAACATACCACTATGCCAAATCACCTGCTTTGTGAAAGAAAAATGCTGTGTTACCACCGTACATTTAACTGCCAAGGTCCCTGTGCAAAACAGTCAAGAGCCACATACCACTACGCCAAATCAGCTGCTTTGTGAAAGAGAGGAAGACTGAAACTTAAATGGCTATCATTTAATGAATTCAGTTCTCACCATAGCTGTCAACCTCTTAGCACAAAACACCTGGACAAACCCAGTAATGAGGGAATACAGCCCTCAAACATATTCAGTGAATTCAGTTCTTGCCATAGCTGTCAACCTTAGCGCAAAAAACCTGGACAAAGCCAATAACAGGGTATTACAGTCCCAAAAATAAGGACAAATTTCAAATAGTCATCTTATAAACTTAAAAATTGCTATAATAAAAGGTTGTGTTACTATATATTTATTGCTAGAATAAAAAGTTGTTTTACTATGTATTTACTGAAGAATATGAAGTCTGAAATTCAAATGCCTGTCAATTTTACTTCTGACGGAACAAAAACAATTTTCAGCAGAGGCCCAGGAAGAAATACTGTAGACACATGTCTTTGTAAAATGGCAGGACACCAGAGCAAATCCACATAAACACAGGGATAAGATGCAGACTCCACACAGAAGCCACCCCAGCCAAGAATCAAACTAGAAAACCTATAGCTGTGAGGCAACAATACTGCCACTGCACCATCCAATATGCAAGAAAGTAAACATTCAGAAACCTGAAGTCTGAAATTCAAATGCCTGTCAATTTTGTTTAACGTTTGTTAATCAGGACAGTCTGACTTGGAACAAAAAAAACAATTTTCAGCAGAGGCAAAGGAAGAAATAATGCAGACATGTCTTTGTAACATGGGAGGACACAAAAGCAAACCCACACAAACACAGGGAGAAGATACAGACCCCACAAAGAAGGCACCCCAGCCAAGAATCAAACTTGAGAACCTGCAGCTGTGAAGCAACAATGCTACCACTGCACCATCAAATATCAAGCATTACAGTATTTACAAACCACAGATATTATGAGGAACAGATCAGATCAAATATGAGGCAAAAGTCTGCAATTTTTTTTTTTTTTACAAATGGTGGTGGGTAGGGAATTCAGGTCTTTAACACCTGCATACAAGGTACAGGGTACAAGCCTGATGTATTCCCTACCACACACACACGCACACACACACACCTGTAGTAGCAAACCACAAAAACTAAATATACTGCCCTGGGTGCCAAACCATCATTATGAGAGTCCAATCAAGACAAAATGAAGTGTAGAAGAATAAAAATATTTCAATGCATTGGCTGCATGACAGCTTAATATCTAGATGGAAACAAAAAAGGTTGTGAGGCATGAAAAAATAATTTACTTTTTTTAAATACATTAATGGAATGCCAGTCAAAATCAAGTATAAGAAAAACAAGCAGCACTCAACTCAAACCACTTCTTGCACTGCAGTTCTAATTATAATTTATATTCAGCTTTATTAAAGTAACAAGTAACATGCTGAAAGTAGAAATCTCTGATGCCCCCAATTGTAAAAATGTTCCTTATCCAAAAAAAGACCTGCTGCCTGCCATCTACTTGTTTCATGGGGAAAACATGATCAAAGTAAAAAATGAAAAGCAAACAAGAAATAAGCTCAAGATACATTGCTTAAAAGGATTACTGTACAGGTTATGGACCACACGATTGGCATTCGGTTTATGGGTAAAGGCTGCAGAGATGACTGGAAGTCTCCAAGTGTAATGAGACTCTTAAAATAATGTAATTCTGTCCTTTATTACAAATACTGGCATATGCATTTCAATACCCAAGGCTTATACATTATCTAGTTAAGTATTCTCTACATGGCAACAGAAAGGCTTTCAATGTTGGCAATTCTTTAACAGTATGCTTATTAAAGCTTACTTGCATCTTGCAATCTCAGCCAAGCTTACCTGATGGTCATTAAAGTATTGCTACTTAAACACAGAGCAACAGGCACTTTGAGTAATAAGCATAAATCAACAGTACAAAAAATATGACAGAAACCAGACCATTCTGTAAAAATCAAGGACAGATGAAAAGCCACTATACTACTTGTGTCTACCTTGGATGGGTGGGATTCTCTGCACATTTACACTGCATAACTACTCCTTGCCTTGCTTCGACACATCCAGAGTCACTACATGGGGGAGTGGGGTGCAACAAGTATGTCACAGTTTGAAATGTCTCTGGCTGACTTGTGATGGCCCTGACACATTTGTCATACCTCTCAACCTCAGAGCAAGAAATCTGGACAAAGCCATACAAAAAAATGGGGCAAAGGCCCAAATATAAGGACAATTTTTAAAATATTGCTCTTATAAACTTAGAAAGCTAATAGAGGTCTTGCATTAGTATGAATTTTCTGATCGGTATGAAATCTGAAACTCAAATGTCTGTCATTATTTTCTAACTTCAGTCTTTAATTATTTGTCACTAATTTGCCAAAAAAAAAACATAATTTTATGAAAAATGGACCAAAAATGTGATGTGACAATATAAAATAGCAACACAATACAGCTGGGAACCTGTCAAAGAAGGGACACTTTAATATTAGTACTGCTAACTTGAGCAGCTGACAAAATAAAATAATCTACATACATTTGTGAAATAAAAGTAATCTGATTATTACAGTTATTTCTTAATTATAAACCCTCCATGTTTTCTTCCAAAATTGCTATTTTGCGGAGGGATCATTAGGGGAAGAGCAACATTTTGAGCCAAAATCAGGGACAGTTGAGAGATTTGGCTATGCCTAATTCTATAAAGCAATGTATTTGCATGTACCTCTCAACCTGTTAATGCAATAAATCTGGACAAGGCCAAATATATTGGGGGAACATATAAACAGTACTAAAAATTGCTCTTGTATAAACTGAGACAGTTGATAGAACAGATCTTACTTTAGCATGCATTTTTCTGAAGGTTATGAAGTCTGAAACTAGTGTGTCATTATTTAGTGACTTAATTCCTAAATGATTTGCCAGAAAACCACAAATTTTATGAGGAACAAACCAAAAATAAGAAGCAAAAAATCTATTCATTCTTTGAAAATCTGGACAGTCGGGAGGTATAGTTCAGCTGGGGCCGCCTAAGTTTGCCGCCCTTCCCCCTTACAAAACCATGGTCGAATGGAGCCTCCCCCTGCAGCCATTCCAGTGATCCATTACTTTGCTATTTCACTTCATTTACCATAAACACTAATGTGCATACTGATTTACTTCTATGATGATTTGAACTTCATTTGAAAGTTTTATTTTGCATTTTACAGCACAAACACTAAGACATCTGCTAAACAAACTTGGCATTAAAGCTTCTCTGCCTATGAAACTCACATTCATTGAAACAACATTAAAACCCACATTCAAAGAAAATACATTTTACCCGTGGCAGATAAAAAATAATTCTGGGCTGTTTTCAAATCATAGGCCCCTTGCATATGAAACATACATGTGCTCTTTGATACACCTTCCTATTGCTTTGAACATTTTTCCAGTAAACAATGAAACAAAACTGCCCAATTCAGAACATTTCCATCATAAAAGTCTACTCAAACTTCTACAGTCCACTATTATCAGTAAATATGCACAATTCTACAGTCCACCATTATCAGTAAATATGCACAATCTCTGAAGTAGTAAAAAAGTAATCTAAATAATTCCACGTTAAATAAATCTGTAATGAAGAGGTTGCTGCTAGCAATCACCTTTATATTTCATGGTTTCATCAAAAA
Source organism: Protopterus annectens (assembly GCF_019279795.1). Taxonomy (NCBI): domain Eukaryota; kingdom Metazoa; phylum Chordata; order Ceratodontiformes; family Protopteridae; genus Protopterus; species Protopterus annectens. The sequence goes on along the minus strand of NC_056732.1, from coordinate 1,724,350,655 downwards.
ATAAAATGTCTGATGCCCCTGAGGAATAAATTGCCTAAATTACATTAAAAATAAGCTAGTAATATTGCAATAGGAAATGGATAGCAAACTGATAACAGGTTCATAGTTAGTATCTTAACTTTCAGTACGGCAGCATTCACCCCTTATGGGAGTAGAACCAACAACCTTCTGCATCAAAAGCAAGTACACAACCTGTTGTGCTATTAGCAATGTGAGCTGATTTAGCATAATCAGCAGTAAACTTCTCTTCCCCTGCAGCTCTCAGCTCCTTGTAAAATCTACTCAATATTCAACTGGATCTCAACTTCACAGCACAATAAGTCTGGAAAAAGCCAAATTTATTGGGGTGGGTCAAAAGGGCAAAAACAAGGGACACATTAAACATTGCTTGTATAATCTTGGAAAGCTGCTAGAATAAAATGCTGTGTTACCACCATACATTTTACTGCCAAGGACCCTGTGCAAAAGAGTCAGAACAACATACCACTATGCCAAATCACCTGCTTTGTGAAAGAAAAATGCTGTGTTACCACCGTACATTTTACTGCCAAGGTCCCTGTGTAAAACAGTCAAGAGCAACATACCACTACGCCACATCAGCTGCTTTGTGAAAGAGAGGAAGACTGAAACTTAAATGGCTATCATTTAATGAATTCAGTTCTCACCACAGCTGTCAACCTCTTAGCACAAAACACCTGGACAAACCCAGTAATGAGGGAATACAGCCCTCAAACATATTCAGTGAATTCAGTTCTTGCCATAGCTGTCAATCTTAGCACAAAAAACCTGGACAAAGCCAATAACAGGGTATTTCAGTCCCAAAAATAAGGACAAATTTCAAATAGTCATCTTATAAACTTAAAAAAATTGCTATAATAAAAGGTTGTGTTACTATATATTTATTGCTAGAATAAAACATTGTTTTACTATGTATTTTCTGAAGAATATGAAGTCTGAAATTCAAATGCCTGTCAATTTTACTTCTGACAGAACAAAAACAATTTTCAGCAGAGGCCCAGGAAGAAATACTGTAGACACATGTCTTTGTAAAATGGCAGGACACCAGAGCAAATCCACACAAACACAGGGATAAGATGCAGACTCCACACAGAAGGCACCTCAGCCAAGAATCAAACTAGAAAACCTATAGCTGTGAGGCAACAATACTGCCACTGCACCATCCAATATGTAAGGAAGTAAACATTCAGAAACCTGAAGTCTGAAATTCAAATGCCTGTCAGTTTTGTTTAACATTTGTTAATCAGGACAGACTGACTTGGAACAAAAAAAAAAAAATTTTCAGCAGAGGCCCAGGAAGAAATAATGCAGACATGTCTTTGTAACATGGGAGGACACAAAAGCAAACCCACACAAACACAGGGAGAAGATACAGACACCCCCCCCCCACAAAGAAGGCACCCCAGCCAATAATCAAACCCAAAAACTTGCATCTGTGAGGCAACAATGCTACCACTGCACCATCAAATATCAAGCATTGCAATATTTAAAAAAACACAGATATTATGAGGAATAGATCAGATCAAATATGAGGCAAAAATCTGTAATTTTTTTACAAATGGTGGTGGGTAGGTAATTCAGGTCTTTAACACCTGCATACAAGGTACAGGGTTCAAACCTGAGGTATTCCCTACCACACCACCATGAGTCTAACCACCAGTATATTGCACCTGGGGCATTTTCACACACCACACACACACACACACACACACACACTTACCTGTAGTCCATAACTCCAAAGTACACCTCCGAAATCCTATCCATAAACCCAACGACCACCACCGCACATCCGATCCCTATCCAAACCCCGCACAAATCTGACCTTGCCTGTCGCGAGATCTTCCCCCGACGAGACTGCAGCAAACTCCAATCCAGACCCTGCCCATCGCGAGATCCTAACTTCCTGACTGCTGATGTTGCAGTCCGACCCCAGCGAGTTCCCAGGACAGCCTATGCAGTTTAAAACTGCATAGACTTCTGGGAGCTCTGTTGTCCATGTTTCCCAGTCAGGACTGCTGCTGAGACATCTGCACATGCTCCAGACTGTCTCAGCAGCAGTCCGGACTAGTGCGCATGCGCGAAGTCCACGAATTTTTAAAATTTTTTTTCTATTTATTTCTTTTTTAATTTTTATTTTAAAGTTGAGGGGGCTGCAGTCCGGCAGTCCAATAGCACGGGCCGCCCCTGCCTGGCAGTGGTGACATAACCCATGCTGTAACCTCTTTCTCTGAATCTATCAGTCAAATCTTGACTAAAAGTTTGAAAAGTGTTATCTTCTGAACAAATACATCTCATTCTGATAAACTGCGATTTTGGAATGTTCCTGGCTATATGTTTTGGATGAAAGCTGGATGCGTGGAGTAAAGTATTATATTCAGGATATTTCCTGAATACTTGAGTACTGAGTGTGTTATCTGCATTTCTAGTTACCATGACATCCAAATAGGTAATCTTATGTTGATCAAAATTGATGGTAAAATGTAATCCCCATTTGTTGTCATTAAGGTATTGAACAAATTCCTGCAAGTATTCAGTATCAGACCTCCACACCATCCAGCAATCATCCAAATATCTATGCCAAATGTCAATCTCCGGCAAGTAGAGATTGTGTGTGTCATCGTATATAATGTGATCCTCAATGTATGCCATATATAAGTCTGCATAAATAGGGGCAAAAGACGCCCCCATGGCAGTACCATTGATTTGGAGATAACATTGTTTGTCATAAAAAACACATTTTTACTGAGAACATGTTCAGTCAAACATATCAAAAAAGTGTTGAAGCCAGGTTTATACATATTAGATTTATAAAGCCAATATTCAATAGCATCTAAACCTGCCCAGTGTGGTATGTTCGTATATAGTGAGCTCACATCCAAAGTGCATAACCACCAATCATCTTCAATCTGCATATCATTAATGATACCCAAAAATTGCATGGTATCCTGTATCCTAGATCTTACCCATTTAAGTAAAGGTTTCAAATATTTAGTCAAATATTCAGAAAGGGGCTCGGTTCAAGACCCATTTCCGGCCACAGTTGGTCTGCCTGGTGGATGTAAGGGATCCTTATGAATTTTGGGTAAAAAGTAGATGTATTGACTAACAGGGTCAGTAATGGTCAGATGTTTCAAAGTATCAGATGTTATAATACCATTTTCCAATGCTGAGTTAAAAAATGTGTCAGTTTGTTGTTTGAACATGGATGTGGGATCTATTGGCATCTTTGTATAATATCTGGCATCATCCAGTTGTTTGTGGGCCTCTATATCATAATCAATCCAGTTCATAACAACAACAGCCCCTCCTTTATCAGCAGAGGTAATTACCAATTCTTTATTATGAGTAAGTTCTGCTAGACTAAATGACTCTGATTCAGAAATATTATTCAACATAGGTGGAATCATGTTAGAGGTAAAATGCAGATCTTTGAGAACACTGTGTAGAAATAAACTTACACTTGGATGCATAGGTGGTGAAAAGGTAGATGGATGATATCTGAAATTATCAGTCATGTGATCATGTCCGTTGTGATCCTGAAAATGTAATTTAAGATTAATCAATCTACAAAATGCTACTATATCTTGTGCAAAAATATCCTCAGACACAAAAAAACGGGAATAAAACAAAGGCCTTTATTTAACAGAGCAATATGTTGTTCAGATAAAACTGTATCAGAGATGTTAAATACATTGTTGTTAACATGTATATTTACTTGTTGGTCAACATTTCCATAAGGTTCTGTAAGCTTGTGACTTTTCCTGTGTTTCCTGCCTCCCCTGTTGTAAGGCCTAAAGGGGTCCCATTATTGTTACATTTGGGAGTCAGAGAGTCTGTGGCATGTTGTGTATCTATAACTGTACCAGAGGAAGTATCCCCATCTGTAGAATCTGTGAAATTACCATGTCTTTTGAGAATGGATCTAGGATGTTTATGTCTAGGGGTTTGGTTCGTGTTCCTGTAAATGCCCTCAAATATAACATGTCTAGTCTGTCTGAATGGTTGCCCTTTCTCATAATCAGTTTGATCTCTGGTGAATTTTTTAAGTTTTCTTTCCTTCAGTTGAGTTTCAAAATTGAGTAAATCAGAACTGAGTTTAGACAAAAAAATTAGAAAAAAAAGGTGATCTTTATAATTACATTCTTCAATTAACTTGCTAACCTTTAGTGCTTCCCTATCTATGGTCCTTGTATAGTAATTAGATAGTTTTTCCACAAATCTCATGGAACATTCCTGTTGTATAGATATCCAGTCCCTATTCAACTGTTCATCAGGCTCGGTTACCAGAGGTTGAATTTTCACCCTAAGACCCCTGGGAGTAATACCCTTCACCATGTAGGCTTTAAATAGTTTTAAATGCCATACATTGGATCTCAGTACTTTCATGTTTTTATTTAAATCCTGAAATAATTTTTCACAACATTGTTCAGGATGATCAGTAATATTCAAAATGGTATTATTAGATTGTTGTACAATTCTGAAAATGGCCAAATCCTCCCTATCTGAGGAGAGGCCAACAAGAATCCTGTTTAAATCCATATTGAGATAATTATTAAATAGAAAACAGAAATTACCAGTAGTTGGAGTCTAGTTAGTTCACACAACAACACGTCCTGATATACCACAATATGTATATATTCATATACATTCAATTATAGAATCTGGACTACAATGGCATACAACCCACTAATCCATATGGATATATTATTTCCAGTAATATATTAGTGGAAGCCACGTCTAGAGTCCAAAGAATGAAATTCGGACAATAATGGTGGTTGTGATATCAAGAGAAATATAACTTAAATAAATTAAAAAAAATGTAGTATTATAATTGGAAAAAATGGAAAAATGACAATATCCAAAAGTTGTCACCAATGTTCAAAAAATCTAAAATTTTGGTATCCTACAGTGTTGCGAAAAATAGAATATACTAAGATTAATGCAAACAACTATTCAAAAGCACATTGTTCCAATAGTATGGCAATCAAAAATCATATGTAAAAAACCTTAAGATTAATAAGGTGTTCTTATTAAATGATCTTAAATCTCAGAGGTATACATATAAATCCACAGAGGTTGGTGAATGGCACAACCGGCCTTGATAAACAGCAATTAGTAACCAACTTGAATGTATTCTTGAAAGTCACATTAATAATAATTATAGATGTCTCCAAAAATTATATATAATGGTACAATATAGTAATTGACTATTGATCAATAAATATAAACCCTGAGGTTCCCAAACATAAATCAAAGGAAGGCCCAGCTGTTGTGATGCAGAACGTGGCCTAATGAGTAATGTAACATCACCCTAGAGCAAAAAGGAAAAAATCCAGCATGAAAAAATCATAAATCTGCCCTGTATATGAAAATAATATACATTATTGTCATACTGAATAATTAATACAATATCTGCAAGAATAAACCTTTGTGAAGATGTACAACAAAAGCACATAATAATGTCCCATTGATTATTAAAATATGTCAACAGTAAAAATCAAGAGATAGTCCAAAAGACCCCTCAAACCAGTCCCATTTCAATAACCAGAATGTGGAAGGAATCCAGCAAATAACTGTCTGCTGTGTCCAAAAAATATATATAATATAAATCCAAAAAAGCTCGCCAGTAAAAAAGATGAATCATTGGAGTGATGTAATCAAAGGCTAACCATGTATCCAAGTTCCGCTAAACAATCAGCCGGTACCTTGGAAGTAATGCCGCCGTGATGTAAAACGTGGCCTAAAGAATAATATATCCTCACACTACAGACGAAAGTCCAGCATATGAAAGAAAAAAAGTTTAGCATGTAAAAAATCATATCCATGCCCTGGATATATAAATAATATACATAATGAATGGTTAACACCAAATATACAAGAATAAGCCTATATAAAAATGTTCAACAGAAGCTTAGTTCACCAGAAAAAATGAATTAGATGTTACCAAAAGTTGGCAATATACATAGCTATCGCTGAACAATCAGCCGATGACTTGGAAGTGACACAAATAATAAATATAGCCAAAAAATGTTCCATATAGTCTTACTTAATGAACGCCGAACTCCTGGATGTGTCCGTGATCAAAATGGATGCCATATAACCAAGGTGACTCAGCCAAAATAAATAAAAGTAATCCCAAAAAAGGTTTTACTCCAAAATCAATCGGTGCTTGAATATAACAAAAATGGAAGCAAACCAAACGTAAAGCTTTCAGTTTGTGTTGTATTATCGCTTCTGAATTGTCGCCAATAGCCAAGTGATGGTAAACAGGATCGACGTCAGCTACACGACGCACATCGGCTGAAAAGAATGATTATAAAGAGATACTGATGGATATAAATAACAAATGAAAAATAAGTCCAAAACCAATGCTTCACCAGATGAGGAATGGATTATTAGTCAGCCTAGGAAGCAAGAAGCCCACTAGTAACAACTAAAGATGAATCTGGTATAGATCCATCTACACAGCTTGCCACACACTTCCAACAGGAATCAAAAAGTGCGCATCCAAATAACCTTCCCCTGCACGGAAACTGTTGCATGGCTAAAATGAACATAAGCAAAAAAGGAAAAAGCCAGCAACTGTGGGCTGTGAAAACTAATTTTAATTAGTTAAACATGTAGTAAAACTTCAATTGAAAAACAACTGACCAGTTTCGCTTGATTTTACCTTCATCAGTGTAAATTCACATTAAACAATTGAAGTCATTTATATGTTAAAATTAATTGAACACAAAAAATGATTGGTGAGCTCATAAATATACATATAGACATTCATAAATATTCATTAAGTCCAGGCTGAAAAAGTGAACCCAGTTTAACTATCCATTTTTTTCTCTTTTATATTCAGTTTACTGTGCCATCCTGATTTATGCATTCTGTCACCGATTATTTTATCAATGACAGTAAAATGAAATTTGGCTGTGCTATGTTTTAAAGTATGTTTATACAATGCATTACTGGCTCTTTTGCATTTAATGTCACTCAAATGTTCAGAAATCCGTAACCTGAAAGGTCTCGAAGTTTGGCCAATATAAAAAGCATGACAATTACAACAAGCCATGTAAATAATCCAATCAGTATTGCAGTTGGCAAAAAACTTGATATTATATACATTGCTGCTGTTGTTGCTGGAAAATTGTTTTGTTCTTAGTACATATTTACAATTGCTACAATGACCACATGGCATACAGCCTATGAGCTTATCACCCAATATTGTAGTCTGGGCCATATGTAGTTGTTTGGATTCAGAATGGTGCTTATAATGATTGAAAAAGGCCCCCAAATTCTTCCCTTTCCTGAAAGAAAATAAACATGACTGAGGTATATAGTTGGACAAAGCAGAATCTGCTAAAAGAATATTCCAATGGCGTTTTATGATGTCAATGAATTTGTTGGTGTTCCTCCCATAAGTGGTGGTGAGTCGCAAAATATGTTTGTGTGAGAGTTTATTTTTGTATCTTAAGAGTTCATCTCTGGGCAGGTGTGAGGCATAATTCCTGGCAGTAGTGACATAACCCATGCTGTAACCTCTTTCTCTGAATCTATCAGTCAAATCTTGACTAAAAGTTTGAAAAGTGTTATCTTCTGAACAAATACGTCTCATTCTGATAAATTGCGATTTTGGAATGTTCCTGGCTATATGTTTTGGATGAAATCTGGATGCGTGGAGTAAAGTATTATATTCAGGATATTTCCTGAATACTTGAGTACTGAGTGTGTTATCTGCATTTCTAGTTACCATGACATCCAAATAGGTAATCTTATGTTGATCAAAATTGATGGTAAAATGTAATCCCCATTTGTTGTCATTAAGGTATTGAACAAATTCCTGCAAGTATTCAGTATCAGACCTCCACACCATCCAGCAATCATCCAAATATCTACGCCAAATGTCAATCTCCGGCAAGTAGAGATTGTGTGTGTCATCATATATAATGTGATCCTCAATGTATGCCATGTATAAGTCTGCATAAATAGGGGCAAAAGACGCCCCCATGGCAGTACCCTTGATTTGGAGATAGCATTGTTTGTCATAAAAAAACACATTTTTACTGAGAACATGTTCAAACATATCAAAAAAGTGTTGAAGCTGGGTTTATACATATTAGATTTATAAAGCCAATATTCAATAGCATCTAAACCTGCCCAGTGTGGTATGTTCATATATAGTGAGCTCACATCCAAAGTGCATAACCACCAATCATCTTCAATCTGCATATCATTAATGATACCCAAAAATTGCGTGGTATCCTGTATCCTAGATCTTACCCATTTAAGTAAAGGTTTCAAATATTTAGTCAAATATTCAGAAAGGGGCTCAGTTAAAGACCCATTTCCAGCCACAATTGGTCTGCCTGGTGGATGTAAAGGATCCTTATGAATTTTGGGTAAAAAGTAGATGTATTGACTAACAGGGTCAGTAATGGTCAGATGTTTCAAAGTATCAGATGTTATAATACCATTTTCCAATGCTGAGTTCAAAAATATGTCAATTTGTTGTTTGAGCATGGATAATATCTGGCATCATCCATTTGTTTGTGGGCCTCTATATCATAATAAATCCAGTTCATAACAACAACAGCCCCTCCTTTATCAGCAGAGATAATTACCAATTCCTTATTATGAGTAAGTTCTGCTAGACTGCATGACTCTGATTCAGAAATATTATTCAACATAGGTGGAATCATGTTAGAGGTAAAATGCAGATCTTTGAGAACACTGTGTTGTACCATGTGGTCATTGTAGCAATTGTAAATGTGTACTAAGAACAAAACAATTTTATAGCAACAACAGCAGCAATGTAAATAATATCAAGTTTTTTGCCAACTGCAATACTGATTGGATTATTTACATGGCTTGTTGTGATTGTCATGCTTTTTATATTGGCCAAACTTTGAGACCTTTCAGGTTACGGATTTCTGAGCATTTGAGTGACATTCAATGCAAAAGAGCCAGTAATGCATTGTATAAACATACTTTAAAACATAGCACAGCCAAATTTCATTTTACTGTCATTGATAAAATAATCGGTGACAGAATGCATAAATCAGGATGGCACAGTAAACTGAATATAAAAGAGAAAAAATGGATAGTTAAACTGGGTTCACTTTTTCAGCCTGGACTTAATGAATATTTATGAATGTCTATATGTATATTTATGAGCTCACCAGTCATTTTTTGTGTTCAATTAATTTTAACATATAAATGACTTCAATTGTTTAATGTGAATTTACACTGATGAAGGGTAGGTAAAATCCAAGCCGAAACCGGTCTGTTGTTTTTCAATTGAAGTTTTACTACATGTTTAACTAATTAAAATTAGTTTTCACAGCCCACAGTTGCTGGCTTTTTCCTTTTTTCCCTGTTAACCTCCCAAACCTACCTCCCCAAATATACCTACTTCCTGTACCTCACATTCCACTCTCACCTGAAAAAAAAATGAAAAAGGGCACTCTGTTCGCACAAAAAAATTATGCCCCATACATAGCTGCCCATTTTGCATACATGTCTGCTGGACATGTAAACTGATAATTACAATTGGCTGTACAACATATTTTGTTGTCCTCACCCCTCTCTCAGAGGTGGAAGGTGTCAAATGTCACTTTAAATTTCTAACATATGCACAGCTGTTGCTGGTAAAGAATTGGGCAGCTATGGGCCTTCCCTACATCCTTCCTGCACATCCTGAGCTTTTCCTACTGTCCTACCCACTTTGTGCCCCCTTTTTCACCACTTTCCTATTTCCCCATTTTCTTTTCTTTAAAAGAAAAAAGCGTGGGTGTTAGCGGGAGTAAGCACTTTTAAGCAGTAGTCAGCGGGTGTGTGCTTGTGTGTACTTAGCTAAGCGTAGATAGGTGTAGCTAAGCATCGCGCAAATTCACGCAAACCCGCTTACAACTGCTTAAAAGTGCCTTAGTCACTCTGTATGACAAGGCCTGTAGTCTGCTCATCAGCAAAATAAAATATCACTGTCAGTCTAGAACCCAGGACCTTGGAAACACTAGACTGCATGAATTACAACTGAGCCATAGCAAATATACAAGAACTTGGTGCTGAAAGAAATATATCATGAAATACAAGGAGTGAATGTAAAGGGAAATAGGAAGGCCATTACACAAAGCTTGTTCTGTGTATTTTTACTGGCAAATCTTGTGGAATTGCATTACATTAGTGTGATAAGAGAAATAGCCATGCTAGTAGGTAATAATGTTACAGTAGCACCTTACAAACCCCACACAGTATCAGAGCAGGATAAACACTGCCATATTTGAATAGGTAAGAGGCCGTACCTCCCAACTGTGACTGATTTACAGGGATGTCCCTGATTTGTAAACAAATGTTACCTGTGCCCCATTGACTCCCTGTGAAATGTACTCACAGTAGGCAGAAAGGTGGGGAATCCCATGTAATGGTAACTGTCAATAAGTTACAGTAGACACTACTTGCATGTCAGAAATGGTGTAGCAATACATATATTCAAAATACCCCACAGTCACAACTGCAGAATATCTGAAATATATCATGGGTGTATCCCACTGATATGTACCTTTCCCTCAGGCTGGTCAAATATATACCTGAGAGTATCTGAGGCCTGGAAGTGTCAGAAACACACAGGCATATCAGCCTGTCTGCCGTTACACACTCTGCGAATAGCTGTAGAATTACTTCCACAAGCATGCTCTTATGTAGGAATACAACACAGAAATATCAAAGGATGTAGCCATCTAACATACTAATGACAGTATACTAGTTCACAAGCACTGCATGTGCCTGATATTCATAATTGTAAGTACAAAATACTTAGTTGTCCTCACCCCTCTCTCAGGGGTGGAAGGTTTCAAATGTCACAGCAAATGTCAAACATATGTACAGCTATTGCAGTTAAAGAAATGTGCAGCTATGGACCTTCCCTACACCCAGCCTGCACATCCCTAGCTGGTGTCCCCACTGACTTCCTGCTTCCCGCTTACAACTGTTTAAAAGTGCCTTATTCACTCTGTATGACAAGGCCCTAGTACTGCTCAGCAGCAAAATAAAATACCTTTGTAAGTGTCAAACCCCAGACCTTGGGCTTACCACATTGCATGAAGTACCGCCACAGCAAACATATAAGAACTTAGTGCTGAAAGAAATATATCATGCATTACAAGGAGTGAATGTAAATGGAAAATAGGAAAGCCATAGCAACACATTCCAGTAAAGACAAATATCAGGCATTCAAGGAATGAATGTAAAGGGAAAATAGAAAAGCCATAGCAACACATTGCAAGAA